>NC_133658.1:838447010-838548259 GCF_037893015.1 Macrotis lagotis | reverse complement strand
CTAATATTATAGAAAAGGCTAGACAAATATTTTCCCTTATACATTCCTCACTCAAACAATGTGGACCCAAATTCCTTTGGGAATTAGGGTCATCTAGAACTGCGTCAGAGCTAGAAGGAGACATCAAAGCCCTTATCAAGACCCATTTGAAGGGGAATGGAATGTATAAGGAACTTCATTAGGCAGCAGCAGTCAAAGGTTGTTGACTGTCAGATTTGAGTAGAGGCTGCTTTCTATTTGAGGTTACCATTGGAGATGCTCTGCTTGTAGCCTGGAGGAAACAAATCTCAGAAAAAGATTAAACTACCAAAAAAAAAAAAAAAAAAACCAAAGAAGATCAATTAACAGGGCCAGTAGGGGTGAGTAAAGAGAAAAGCTAGAAGTCTCAGGAAGGACTTAGGACAATTAGCAATTCTGGGGCCTGGTCTGTGCTGGTGAGTCCTGTGTTAGACAATGCTCCTCTCTCACCTTAGTGTTACTGATCTTTCCTGCCAACCTTCTAAGTTATCTTGAGCGAGAAGACAGAAGTGGGTTCCGTCACTTTAGAATTTATTTAGTCATGATTTAAAGATATTTGGAGTGGTTTTGGGGAAAACTCATGCAACTCCCCATCATCTTGTCTCAGACCCTTCAAATACTATCTACACAGTGCTTCCTTAGCCAAACACAAAAGGTCTTGGATATTATTAACTCAAAAGCAGAACAAGAATTAATACCTGAACTTTTTCTTCAGAATTGTTTTTAAAAATACTTAATTGCAATAGACCTGGTTATTTATTTTTCCCTTATATAACATGTTTGGCAAACTAAAACCCAGGAAATTAAATCAGAGTGGAGGAGAATGGGCAGTAGCTTTGGAAAAATGCATTTTATTTGTGATTCTTATTTTATTTCTTTTTTTTTATTTTTTCCTTTACATCACATACATTTCCCAAAACTCCCTGCCCTCTGATGGTCATGTAATAAATATTTTTAATGATTTTAACTTTTTATTCATATTTTAATGAAAAGTAAATGAAAAATAGAGAATATTTCCACATGCAAAATAAACCAGATAAAAGAATCTTTAAAATGAACATTTTTGGCCTCTAATTGGGAGTGCGAGCCGGGGCTATTTCTGGAGCTGGCGCCGCTCCAAGAGGGCATCCGCATCTGCAGCGCGCGGCGGCGGCGGCGGCGGGAGCCCGAGCGGGCAAGCTCGGCGAGGTCACTGGCTCGCAGTCTGCGCTGCCCCCGCGGCCCGGAGCTACGCACCCGGCCGGCCCGCTCCGTACCCCATCTCCCTACCCTTTACCACCTCTCATTAGAGAAGGGGGAAGAGGAGTGAATCTAGTTCAAAGAGAAAGACGGGTCTGAGAAGAGAGGTCGGGGTCGACTCCGAAAACAGCCTCCGAAGAAACCCAGTGAGGCCCCAACTCCCAAGAGACCTGGGGCAGACCAGAAGGCAGTAAGAACAAGGGGGCTGCCAAAGGCTGGAAAGCCACCAGGGAGGAAACCAAGAGGTAGACCCAAAAAGCTGGAGAAAGAAGAAGAGGAGGGCATCTCCCAGGAGTCTTCCGAGGAGGAGCAGTCATCAAGTCTGCTTGTATCTCGCTACCTCATTCCCCTTGATGATGATGATGACAACAGTAGCGGCCCTTTCATTCTGGGGCTAGACAGAAAAATGTTGATCTTTAAATCCCCATTTTTCTTCCCTCACCTTAACTTTCCCCCAATCTGTCCTTTCTGGTTCTACTGGTCAGAGATAACAGCTCTACCAGTGAAGAGCCCTTTCCATCCACACATTGGACAAATTCATACTAACCCTAGCCACCCTTTATGGGATAGTGCTGCCCTGGGTAGAGTGCACCTTCTAGGGGCGCTCCCCTGCTTCCCTCCCCCACCTCCCACTTCATCCATCCATAGATCCACTCCCCTTTTCCCCAGGTTTGGGATTTTTTTTGTACTCCTCCCTGACAGAGCTAACCTTTTGACTTAGCTGCCAACACTTGTTTGTCTCTGCACCCTTCCCCCACCGCTACCCTGGGTTCAGGGTTCCCGTTTTCCTGTCTCCCCCACCCCAATTCAAAAGGGTTTGAGAGGGAAGGATCTTGAAGCTCAGCTTCAAACAACTTCTGGGGATCTGTACCCCTATTACTCCTTCCTGTCTTTTACTCGGTAAAGATTGGTCCCAAGGGTGCAGGCCCCTTCCCCCCACACACACACATACACACTCTGGCATATCCTGAGCATCAAACTGGAATGGGGCTGGGCTGGAGCCTAGGGGGTCAGGCACTAATTGTGAAATAGCTAAAGGGAAGGGCTATGCAGCCTGTGAGTCATCTGGTTCCTTGCTGCTCAGGAGACTAGGAGAAGGGGGACTTGACAATCCTATGTATTTCCCCCAATCTTGGGCTGGCCTTACTTGGCCTGTGATTTTTGCCTTTGGAATGCATGTTTTGCAAGGATGTTTCTTCCCCAGCCTCTCCCCAGCCCCTCATCCCTCCTTTCATTCCCCCATCCCCCCAGGAGCTGGTTACATTTTCCCTCCATTCACAATCTACCTCTGAACACATTTTGTTGTTTTCTTTTTCAAACTGTTTGATTCTTACATTCTGAGGCTTCTAGACCCTCAGTCATACAGTTTTGTTGGTTTTCATTCATGTTCACCTGCCTTTATTCACCCTGCTCATCCTCCCCAAATCATCACAAGGAGGCCTAGTTTACTAAAAAGTGACATTTTGGGGGAGGTGGTCCCCAGGGGAGCTACTTCTATCAGTTTACTCCTTTGGAAATCTTCAAGTTGGGAGGGTTAAGGGAAGGAGGTCCAGCTGAAGTGGGGGAAGGGGTGGTTCCAGACTGTCATGAGGCCCCCCCACTCTGAGTTCCTATTTGCAGTTACTTGAATAAAAATAAATTCCTTTTTTTCTGAAAAAAATAAAATAAAATGAACATTTTACTTTTTGTTCTTAATAATCTGCAATAAATTCAAAAGGTTACTTTAAAATTGTCTTGATTACTGAACTTCCTTCTCTTCATTCTGTCTTTGATGTTCTTGTAACAGTGGATCTCTCAGTCAAAGGGTATAGATATTTTAAACATTTGTTAGCATCATTCCAAAACAGCTTTCCCAAAAAGTCATACCAATTCTCTCAAACAGAAAATTAATGAGGCTATCTGACAATAATTCTCAAACAATGACTTTTCCTAACTTTGTCTTTTTTTTTTTTGCTAATTGGCCTGTGTTTTACTCTGCAATTCTCTTCTTAGTAGTAATTTATAAGTCTTTCAAATGGTTATTAGAGGTTTGTAATTTCTCATTTGAAGGTTGTTTTTTTCATCTTTTGACTACATCAACCTTTGAATAATGACAAATTCTATAATTCTGCCAGTTTACCAATTATATATCTTGGATATTAGTCCAAGATCAGAAATTTGCTATCAAAAAAGAACAACACAAAGCAAAATAATAATAATTCCAAAGTCTTCCTTTCTTATCATTACTGAGGGGGGTCCAGCACATAGGCATCTTGTGAAACAATTTCATGGACTCAGACAAGGTAACTTTAATACAGGAATGCTGGGTTAAAGCAGGCTAGGTAGGGATTCTAGCATGGGGGTAAGTGGGTAGGTTCCTTAAAAAAAGGAGAAGTAAACAAAAGTGTTTTTACAGGAATAAGGATCAAGTTAGGGGGTGTTTGGAATTTGAACTCTTGAGTGACTTCAGATTGATGAATACATGTTTGTTATGATGCACAAGACTTGCAAAGTAGTTATTCAAAACATTTTTTCCCCAGAGCTTAAATGTGGTGCTTCAATGAACTCAGAGTTGATGGGGTCTCATCAGTGCCATTACTACTGTTCATATAAATCTTTTCAATTTCATGTGATGAAAAGTATATAAGTATTTTCTCCATTCATAGTTAACTAAAGTTTTAAAACTCATTCTCTTCTTTTTCCCCCTTATGAATTTGAATATTAAGAACAAATTTTGAGCTAATTATGATATGGGTTGAAATGTTTTATAAGCCTAATTTCTGCCAAAATGCTTTCCAGTTCTACCAGCAATTTTTGTTGATATTTCAAGTTTCTCTGTGAGAAATTTATGTTTTGGGGGAGGCTAGGTGGCACAGTGGATAGAGCACGAGTCCTGAAGTCAGGAGTACCTGAGTTTAAATCCGGCCTCAGACACTTAATAATATTTACCTAGCTGTGTGGCCTTGGGCAAGCCACTTAACCCCACCTGCCTTGCAAAAACCTTAAAAAAAGAGAGAGAGAAATTTATGTTTTCATATCAATTAAGACTATTTATTGAATTTAATTGTTTCTTATTCCTCCTTAAGTCAATCTATCGCTATAATTTCCAATTATTTTAATTAGCACTAGTTTTGATAATTCTTGCCTAAAAATATAATTTGAGGTCCAAAATGCTTTTCTGTGGAAGAGACTGACCATTATTAAAGAAACTACATTCATTCCACTGAAAAGATGAGAAAGGACAGTGGTCATAAAATGAATGTCTTATTAGCATTCCCCAGAAAAAGACAGGAAAAAAATTAATTTCAGAAAAGTGAATTAACCCCTTTCTCTCTGATTATGTTTTCTCCTACAGGTTTCAGTCTTGTTATCTTAGCATTACATATTCCCAGAATCTCTTAACATTTTCCAGAGAGACACAAAGTGAATTAATCACTATTCTTCTTATATTTACTCCTACAGTTTGGAGACTTGTGATCTTACCCCTAGAAATTTCCAAAATTTATTCTCTGCTATCAGTAGCAATGAAAGCCTGAAAAATCTGGATCTGAGTAGAAATTCCTTTGAGGAGAGAGGAATAGAACTTCTGTGTCAAGCCTTGGGAAGCCAAAACTGTAAGATAGAAGAACTGAGGTGAGTTCCCATATGTTACCTTTGCAGATGTCCTGCTTGGGATCAATCAGAGACAGGAATGCATAATGAATAGAGAGCAGGGCCAAGCAGGGAATGGAGACTGAGCATTGTTATCCAGGTTGAGGATTCATGAGTTAAAAGAAAGAAGGAACAAAAAAAGAAGGCAGGAAAGAGGGAGTTGAACTGGCTAATTGTATGCCCAGAGGGGCAGTGACTACTACACAAAGTTAGTTATTTGACTTTCCTTCTGGAAGAGGACTCCCATCAGGAAAGTGATTCCATGACTTGCAAGTGGATTGGATTTAAATGAGAAAGGAATGTGCTAATTCAACAGCTTTACTTTCTCCTCTGGAGTCCTCTGGTTCTGGTGGCCAGATAGAGGAGAAATGGAGATGACCCCAGATGCAATGACCTTTTTAAGGTAAGGTTTTAACCAGTTCTCAATTTGACTGTTGCATGGTCCATTCTATTTCTGCTAGATAGAAAAGAAAGGAAGCAAAGAATGGTCTCTTTTACTTAGACCCCCCCCCCCCAAAAATCTATATGTATGGGGAAGGCCCTCAATGTTTCTGGACCAAAAATAAAAATATTATTTACACTTACTCTGAGTCAAGCATAGTCCAAACAATATCGTGGGACTTGTCTGAAACCTGTTGGTCTCTCAATGAAAGCCAGAATGATTTGGGACCTGTAAACCCAATCTATCTTGCCTGGTTTCAGTGATCAAAATTTATATTCCTTTGAGCAGATTACCTGCAAGTGAAGGGTGTGATTAATATATGTAGCCAGAAAGAAGAAAATGAAGAAAGATAAGCAAAGAAGAAAAGGAAGAAGGAAGGGAGGGGGGGAAGGGAAGGAGGGAGCTGTGTTTCAGTGGGGTCCATAGGTTATTTGCCCTTCATTCTCAACAAGGACCCTGACAGGGCTATGATGCCATGAAATGCAAAAGAATTGGACTGAAATGAGAGAAGGCTGTGCAAAGTCACCAGACTCACTCTCTCTTCCAGACCCTTCTTGGTCAAGGGCAAGATATAGGTTAGGAAGAAGTAAGATGGCACAGAAGATTTTGAACTTTTTAAGCTAAGAATTATCCCAGGATTCATTTGTACTGAGGCAATACCCATTCAATGATTAAGGCAAAGAAAGAATCAGTCAAAGTGGTCTCTTTTACCTAGTCAGAAAACAGAAAAACAATACAGGAGAGGACCCTCAGGGTTTTTTGCCTCAAAGAATGATGATAGAGAATTTGAGAATATCCTGAATCCCCCCTTTCATGATCCATGAATTGGTAGAGTAGAAGTGAAAAGAAAGAGTAGTAGAGACCCAGAGAGCCAAAATATTGAGGAAATAAAAAAAAAAAAGAAAAAGGTATAAGATGAAAGCAGGCTTGGAAATTTCAGATCATTAATTCCAGAGATCACAATAGATGAGGCATAGATCAGGACATTCTCAAGGTAAAGTTAAAGAGATCAGTATGAGAGAGTGGACAGTAAGGGATAGGACTTGTACAAAAATAATTGGGGCTTCAGAATCATTAGTTTAAGAAGAGTATAATGGATTGAGTATAAGCAAACCATTGAGACCTGAGTGCAGGCAGACTATCAGGGCTATAGCGAGATGTCCTAAGGGAGACAGGTGCTTATTAAAGCGTGCAAAACTCTTCCTTGAGGGCCAGCTTCAGGACATCACGTTGTGTTCTGTGAGGCCCAGGTGCCCACTACTCAGGAAATTGAGTCTCGTAGAAGATTGAGAATAAGTGCAAGAGTATAGGTAAGAATAAAAATGGTTGGGGCAGTGAATAGAGCACCAGCCTTGGAGTCAGGAGTACCTGGATTCAAATCCGACCTCAGATACTCAATAATTACCTAGCCATGTGGCCTTGGGCAAGCCACTTAACCCCATTGCCTTGAAAAAAAATCTAAAAAAAAGAGTAAAAATAATAAAAAAAAAAGAGTAAAAAGAGAGTAAAAAATTCTAAAAAAGAGTAAAAATGGTTGCTTAAACAATGCAGAAGGTCCTGAAGTGAAGACAGATCAAGGTCTGGATCTGAGGCTCATATAAGACTAGGAAGAAACTAGGATGAAGATAAGGCAGGAGGCAGTTAGCCTGGATCTGAATTGATACAGATCTGAAGAGTTTCTTGAACAAAGAGGTCACAAGCAGGAGTCCTGAATCCAGGACTGATGCAAGATTTTCCTGAAAAGATCTTGGAGTGAAGTCAAAGGTAGGAGTTGGGTAACTTACTGGGGAGTCTCAGAAGTGACAATACCCATGTCAAGAGTAGTGGATAGGGGCTAACACAGTACTCCATGGGCATAGGAGGAAGCTCATTCCTGCCATGGGGAGATCAGTTCTGTAGAAGCATGGAAACAGGAAAATGAATGTCTTTTCAAGAATATAGTTGGGGTAGCTTAGGTGGTACAGTGAGTTAAGAGGACTGGAGTTCAAATCTGGTCTCAGACACATAATATTTAGCTGTGTGACCTTAGGCAAGTCCTTTAAACCCTTTGTTTTGCAAAATCAAAAGAATAAAACAAAACAAAAAACAAAAATGTCAACAAGTCCATTTGATAGGACTAATTTATAAAATACAGCAATAAGAAATGATACCGGAAAGAGAAAAAAAGCCAAATTCTGGAACTGATTTTTTTTTGCAAGGCAATGGGGATAAGTGGCTTGCCCAAGGCTACACGGCTAGGTAATTATTGAGTGTCTGAGGCCGGATTTGAACTCAGGTACTCCTGACTCCAGGGCCAGTGCTCTATCCACTGCGCCACCTAGTTGTCCCTTGGAAATGATTTTTAACAGGCCAAGGAAATAGTGTTTAGTCATTAAAATTTTTTGGTAGGGTTGACATCGGTTTAAGAGGTAAAAAACCAGAAGTAGAGAATCCAATTAGTAGGCTACTGCAGTAATCCATGTAAATGTTGTGAATGCCTGAAACAGAACTGTAGGAGTAAAGTTACAAGAATGTAGGTGAAAGATGTTATAGAGGTAAATTCAACAAGAGGGAGAATGAGGTATAGAATGGAAGTTTTCCCTATTAGAATTGTTTTCTGTTGTCATGGAGAATGTTCAAATTAAATCCAAAAAGAAGAGGGGTTTCCCATAGAGACAAATCCTTTGAATATTTCTTTTTGAGGTGGCATCCTATTAATCAGCATCAATCCCTAGAAGCCTACAGAGGGTCAGTGAGATACATATTCACTCTAAAATGTTTGACCTAATAATCCACTTTGAAAAAGTCAAGTGGATAAAGGCTGGGAAAGTATAAATGTTCAGAAATCACAAGGAAGACACTATGATTGAACAGGGAATAAACAGGAAAAATCATTTTCAGAAAGTGATATTTTATTTGGGTTTTGGGATAGATTGTAACCCATTCATGTATCTCCAGATATCTTTCATTACTTCCCATGTTGACTTCATCTATAGAGATCTTGATAATTCTTTTGATTCCTTCAATTATTTTCCTTTTAGCATCGTCATCCTCTCTTGAAAATTCCTTGGCATTCTTCTCTGGGGGACTCTGGGACTCATGTCGAACAATTTCTCTAAGTGGACCACCTGGGTATACAATATTCTTAACTACAGGGACCTCTTCAGCATCACTTAAGTTTCATGTTGATTTGATGAAACCTTAAAAGTACCATTACCCCCTACTAAGCAGGCAAAATAAATTCTCTTAAGTACAAGTATGATTATGGTACTTCTCAGTTCAAGAACCTTCTATGGGTCCTTATCCAAATATTCAAATTGGATTTTTTTATCTGAACCTAGTTATGCCTAGGGCAAAACAAGTATCCAAGCTGTGTGACCCTGAGCATGTCATTTGTTCCCGTTTGCCACAGTTCCACACCCATACAATGAACTGAAGTAGGAAATGGCAAACGATTCCTGTATCTCTGACAAGAAAACCCCAAATGCAGGACCCTGAAGAGTCAGGCACAATTGAAAAATTACTTAACAACAAGGAATAAATATCATCCTTTTTCTGTGTGACAGCCCTTGAAATGCTTGAAGATCACTATCATATTGGCATCAAGCTGTCTCTTCTCCTGACTGAGCATTGCTATTTTCTTCAACAAAACCTTTTGTTTTATTTGTAAAGTCAGTTATTTAACCCACGATTGAATTTATATTACTACACCACAAGTTCAGAGTGATATTCCAGCCTGAGAAGATATTTTTGGATCCTAACAATGTCTGCTTTTTCCATCCATATCATCTTCATGTTATTAAAGAAATCTATGTCTCTGTCCAAGACATTGACCAAATATTAAGCAGGTGTTTTTTTTTTGTTATTGGCACTATTTAAAAATTCTCCTCTATTCTAAGGTTCCTTATCTAATTCTCTTCCTTTGTTTTTAACATTACCTTGAATATTCAGGACCCATATATATTTTGAACTTATTATGGCATATATTGTAGATTTTTGCAGGGCAAATGGGGTTAAGTGGCTTGCCCAAGACTACACAGCTAGGTAATTATTAAGTGTCTGAGGCTGGATTTGAACCCAGGTACTCCTGACTCCAAGGTCAGTGCTTTATCCACTACACCACCTAGCCGCCCCGACATATATTGTAAATTATGGTCTAAACTTAATTTCAGCTAAAATGCTTTCCAGTTTTGACAGTTGTTTTTAATAAAAGGAGGTCTTTTGTGAGTAATTTACATTCTTATGTCTGTTGAACCCTATTGACTTTAGTTATTTCTGATTCTTATTTAATTTAATCTGTTGTTATACTTTTGTATTTTTTTTAACTAGTACTAAATGGTTTTGATGATTTTTGCCATCTAGGATAATTTGAGGTCTAAAAAGGTTGTTCTCTGGTATAGTCTATTTTTAAACAGACTACATTCATGCCACTGAAAAGGAGATGACATGTATATTTAGCATTGTGCAGAGAAAGAATGGAAGTGAATTAATCTCAGAAAATTTAATTGATCATTTTTCTTATTATTATGTTTCCCCCTACAGTTTGTCAAATTGCTTTCTTATCCCTACATATTTCCAGAATCTCTTCTTTGCTCTTCTTAACAATCAAAGCCTGAAAAACCTGGATCTGAGTAGAAATTCCTTTGAGGAGACAGGAATAGAATTTCTGGATAAAGACTTGGAAGACCAAAACTGCAAGATAGAGGAACAGAGGTGAGTTCCCACAAGATACCTTTATAGATGTTCTACTTGGCATCAGGGACAGGAGTACATTAGGAAGAGAGAGAATAAATCCACAGGGAATGAAAATAGGCTGCCTAATCTAAGTTTAGAGTTCATCATCTTATACCCTTCTCCCTCTCACTATGCTTTGAAGAGTAATATGACAGGAAAAATTGGTTTGCTAAGGGAATACAGTCTTTCTCTAACAATTTTATCCCATCTATATGAAGAACTCCCAAATCCTAGTGTCTGAATATCCTATAAGCATGTCAAACTCATCTTGTTTAAATAGAACACGTTATGTTTTCAATACAACCCACATCTCCTCTTGACTTCCCTATTATATAGCTTGATTTCTTGATTTCTCACTTTATTATCCCATACATTTAATTTATTGCAAATTTTGTAATTTCCTCTTTCAAAAAAATTTTGTCTGTTTCTTTACTTTGTACATACAACTACTCTCCAAGTTCAGAGCCTCATCATCTTAAACCTTCACTTATTGCAATACCCTACACACTGATTTCCTTACCTCAAGATCACAGATCCATTTGACAAGAATAATTTATAAAAGGAAGTTCCAGGAAATGATGCTGAAAAGAAAAGCGGAGACTGGATTTTGGATGTGATATTGCCAGGTCAAAGTAATTGTGTTTTATCACAGAGTTAAACTGGAAATTATTTGTTAGAGTTGATTGTGATATTCCTTTCCCCACTCTCCTTGCTGCTTTTATAGACCCTGTTCAGAATTTCAGTGTCCCAATCACACTGTAATATCTAAAATCCAGCATGTTGTTTCATATTTTACCTGATTGGGCTTTATCTACTGCTCTTGAAAATTGTGTCTTCATAAAACCCCAAAGCAATTGAGCTCTTTTGGTTGCCATATCATACTATCCATGCATCCTGAACTGCAAATCTCCTAAAAGACCCAGATCTCTTTCAAATAAACTGTTTTCTAAGCATATCTTTATAGTTATATTGCATGATCAAATCAGATAACATACACAGAACATTTCACAGACCTTAAAGCATTCTATAAAATGTTGTCATTTTAAAATTTTATTTGTAAAGTCTTTTTAAGTCATATTTGAATTTATCTTAATTTCTATTAAATCTTATCTTAGTATATTCAGAGCAATATTCTAGTCTGACAAGGTATTTTTGGATTCTAACATTCTCTGATTTTTTTCTATTCAAGTATTATATTTTCTAAACATTTCATAAAGGTGACACCTATGTCTCTGTCCAAGCCATGGATCAAATGATAAACAACACAGGATCATAAACAACTCTCTAGAGCAATACCCTGGAGACCTTCCAAATTGTCATAGAAGCATTAATGATTATACTCTGAGTCTGCTACTTCACCCATTTTTATATCTAAATTTTGCTGTTGCTTAATCCACTTCTCTCCATAGCTTGTATCATGAGGCTTGTATCAAACAGCTTGCTAAAGTCTAGGTGAAACTTTGCTTGCTGAAGTGGTGCTGGCTCATTGTGATCACTGCTTCCATTTTTGTTTCTTTATGGTGATCTCAATAAAATATTCTAAATTTTTTCTTGTAATATATAACCAGCAGCGGATATCTGGGCCAAGGGCATAAATATTCAAGGTCAAAATAGAGAGGGTGGGAGAGAGGGAGGAAGGAGAGAAAGAGGGAGGGAGGAGAGAGGGAAGGAGGGAAGGAGGGAAGGAAGGAAGGAAGGAAGGAAGGAAGGAAGGAAGGAAGGAAGGAAGGAAGGAAGGAAGGAAGGAAGGAAGGAAGGAAGGAAGGAAGGAAGGAAGGAAGGAAGGAAGAAGGAAAAAAGAGAATCAGATTAGAAACATTTGTTTGCATCCTGCCAAACTGACTTCTGTAGCAGAGCAGTTCCCCACCTCTCCAACATTGACTTTTCCTGTCTTTTGTCATTTTTGATAATTTGCTTTAGAATTGTTTACTCTGCATTTCTCTTATTAGTGGTAACTTGATAGGAGTGTTTGTATAATTATTAGAGCTTGTGGTTTTTCTTTTGAAGACTGTTTCTTCATCTCCTTTTACTAATTCTGCGCAATGACTTAAATCATATAATTCTGTTCTTCCCCATATATGTATACATATATATATATCAGATTTTAATCCTATTTAATAGATTTTCTGCCAAAAACAAAACTAAACATTTACTCAGTGTCAACCCTTATCATATTTTTAGTTTTGTCCATGCAAAAACTTTTTAATTTCATATAATGAATATGAGTCATTTTCACTTTTGTTATTGCCACTATCTTTCTCTTCTATTCATAATTGTCTAAGATCCCTGATCTGATTCTTTTCTTTCTTTTTTTAATATTACCTTGAATATTTGGGCCTCATATATATATATGTATGTGTGTGTACATATATATATTTTTTTTTAACTAATCATAGCATATATTGTAAATTTTGGTCCAAACTTAATTTCTGCCAAAATGTTTTCCAGTTTTCAGCATTTTTTAAAATATAAGTATCTCTTCTTTAAGCAATTTCTTTTTTGTGACTATAAAATACTAATTATTGAGGTTAATCATTTTTCATTTTTCTAAATTAATCTCTTATTTTGGAATACTTTTCTTTTTTAACTAGTATTAAATGGTTTTGATGATTCTTGACTTCTAATATAATTTAAAATAAAAAATGCTGTTATCTGGAAGAGAGTGATCATTGTTAAAGTCCATTCAATCCACTGAAAGGAGTTGACAAAGCAAAGTGATCATAAAGTGGATGTGTTCTTAGAAATTAATCACATCAAATTGAACTAACAACTTTCTCTCTGATTATATATTTTCCTACAGTTTGGTGTGTTGTGATACTACCACTATATAATACCAGAATCTCTTCTCTCCTTTCAGTTACAATGAGAGGCTGAATTTGTTTGAAAATTCATATAAAGGGATGAGACTAGAATTGTTTAAGGCCTTGGAAAATCCACACTGCAAATTAGAGAAACTGAGGTAAGTTCCCATAGGTTACCTTTGTACCTGTTCTACTTGCCATCAGGGACAGGAGTATATTAGGAAGAGTAACACCAACCAGAGAATGGAGGGTAGAAATTGGTTGCCTAATTCAGGCTCAGGGTCCATAGTCTTATAACCTTCTCCTTTGTACTATGCCCTAAGGAGTAACATGACAGGGAAAAATTAGTTTGATAAGGGAATACTTCTTTAGTCCCTAACAGCCAATTATACCACCTATGGACATGACTTCCAAATCTACATTATCAGTCTTAGTTTCTGGATAACATGTAAACATGTCAAACTCAACTTGGATAAATAGTCTCCCTGTTTACGCTTCTTTGATAGAGATCCCAATTTCTTTTCCTATTCATTTTCAGAACCACCCTCACCATAAAGTCTTTCTTGATTATCTCAGGTGTTATTACCCTCTTCAGAAAAATTCACTTGTATCTCTTTTGCCTCTACCTACCTGTTTATACATTATCTCCCTTGATAGGATGCAAATTCCTTTAAGGTCTGAATGATTCCCCTTGTGTCTTTGTTTCCTCAGTATGTAGTGCTCTACCTGGTATATATTAGGTATTTAGTAATTGTTTACCGAATTATAGCAATACATTCTAATAAGTGGAAGCTAAATAGTTTTGAGAGTGGCTTAGAAGAGCTAATTAGAAATAATTGCTCTAATTGAAAATATCTTGAGTCAAAATAGAAAGTGACATTAATCCCTAATTTTTTTCTCAAATTGTGTTCTTAAAAATACTTAATCAATTTTGACTTCATTGTTACTCTTTCCTTCTCTTGTATTTGAGAAAATAAATGCCAAAAAAGGAAATCAGAAAAAAGGGACTGAGAAGTGATTTTTGGAATAGTACATATTTTTTCTGTTTAAATTTTTTTGTTTCTTTTAATATCACCTTCATTTTCTAGCATATTCTCTTCTTCATCTCCTTCCCAGAAAGTTATCTTATATAACAAATATTTGTTAGAGAAAAAAAGTTACCTGAGACAATCTGTACTTAAATAAAGTCTCATATCTAATATATTGTTCCACATCCGTATTCCTCCCACCTTCAAAAAACAGAAGGGCTTTGACCTTACCCTCCACATAGGACAAACCAAATGGATGAAATATATAAGTAAACAAGATTTGGATTGGCACTTGAATGAAAAACCTCAGCCATTTTTTGACTTATCTGTGACAAACAGTACAAATGGAATTTCAACTGGGTTCGTAATTGAAAAGGAGGTGTTGTATGACCTGGATTGCCTTCAGTAAACTTCAAGGCTTTTCTTACTCAAAGATTGCCATGCACAGAGAGATCCATCTCTTAAATTCTAAAATTGTATAGCTATTAATGCAGAGTAGTTGGAGATGGAACAGCATTACTAAAGATGGTTATCATACAAAGGACAGAGGAGAAGCATATGTAGGTTATGAGCCCTTTGTGAAATATAACTGATAAGAAACTTTGAAGAATAGGACTAAAATATGCCATTAAGGAGGTTTATGATGGGAGGAAAGATAGACCAGCCATATGGTGATTAGAGGAAATGGTAGCTTGAGTGCCCTAGTGGAACATTCACAGTGCCAAAAAGTGACTGTTCAGTAAACTTCCTGTGAGTAATTTATGAGAGAATATAGAAATGAAGACACAGAATGAGTAAAAATGAACTGGTTATAATTGAAATTGTAAGCATTCATGAAATCACCAATTTATTTCTGCATGGGGGGAGGAGGGATCTTTTTTAATCCTTAGAATTGTTTTCTCTTATTCTTTTTTCCAAAACAAAAATTCTCTTCCTGGTGACAGTGGATCCCCCCCACATTTGAATTCTAACACAGGCCTTTGTTCTGTTGCAAAATAAAGTAGAAAGAGGAACCAAAGGTAATACAATGTGAACATGAATGAGACCAGTGTGGAGAGGAGAGCTGGCCTAGAGGCAATAAAGCATGGGGCAATAAGGAGATTTACTTTTACTTTCTCTAAAAGGGGAAAACAAAAGATATCATGGAGGAGGCTAGGTGGCACAGTGGATAAAGCACCGGCCCTGGAGTCAGGCGTGCCTGGGTTCAAATCTGAACTCAGACACTTAATAATCACCTAACTGTGTGGCCTTGGACAAGACACTTAACCCCATTGCCTTGTAAAAAAAACCCCAAAACTTCTTGACAGCAGCAAAAACTACAGTTAAAATTTAATTAATTAATTAAAAATTAAAACTACAGTTAAAAATTCAGTTTGACATCCTTTTACTAATTCTCACCTGATCTAAGAAATGGTGCTTGGTATTGGTGATACAAAGACAAAACTGAAATAGTTTCAAACTTTAGGTATTATATACTACAGGAGATAATATAACCTACACACATCTAAAGAGATGCAAATTATGTGTAAAGTAACTTTAAGAGCAAAATGATGTTAACCATTGGAATAATCAGGAATAATATCTTCATAAGACTTTACTTTAGATCTTAGTGCATTGTCAAGTGGAAGATTCAAAGAGGCAATTTATCAACACTTGATCACTGTAGATAAAAGAAAATAAAAAAGATGGTCCCTATCTTTAATAAGCTTACATCTTAAAAGCAGTAAAAAAAAAGGTATCTAAAAACACAGTGTATATTCATTTAGAGAGAAAGCATTGATTGACAATTGTTTGTCCACTGTTGCTGGATGTGGAATGTCGGTGATGCATTCCATATTTTGCAGTTGAAAAAGGCTAATTTTAGGTAAGATTTCATGTAAATATTGGAAGTAAGGAAGTCAAGGATTTCAAACATGGAAAAATTCAGTGAAAAGGTATTCAGGAAACAATACATAAAGTACAGTTAAAAATAGGAAGTTCATTGCTGTTGAATCATAGAGTATATATGAGAAAGGAGGTATCATTACACTAGAAAAGCAGGAAGAATGGATGACTGAGTTAAAGATTGTAAAGCCTGGGAAAATATGGAATGATAAACAATAATGATCAGACACAGGAATTTCAGAGGCCATAAAAATGAAAGTGGAATGCATTTTTGAGTGAAAGATTAAAGATGTGAATACATCTCTGTGTAGCAGAGGTGCAGGGGAGAAGTAGGACGTACAAACTGAGTGGACAGAAAAACGAGAGTATTAGGATATTTGTTGGCCTCACTCTCTCTGCCAATGTCTTCATTGTCCAGTGGCAAGTCAGAGTTAAGGTAACTGATGATGATGCTAGATACAGTAAATGTCCTTAGCATCTTCAATTCTAACCAATTTCTAAAAGCACCTGCTTCAGGTACGTTCATAGCCTTTGAAATGAGGTGTTCTTAACTACCAATTTCACCAATGAAAGTCTTCACATAATTAGGGTAGATATCCCCACAACTCACCTATGAGTTTGAGACCCCTCAGGTACCTTCAACCTGATTTAGCCTGTCTGCCAAAACAGTTTCCCAGGGTGTGACTGCTATGCATTTTTGAAGCCACAGGTGAGAGTTAGGTGGTTCAGATGGACATCAAAGGTGAAAAGCAGCCTGGAAAAGGGCTCAGAAGCCCTCACATCAAAGTCCTAGTCTTCCTTGAGCACACCCTACATCCTACAATATTTAACTAAGAGCATTCTGAATCCTCCTTTCATGACCCATAATTGGATTGTGGTATGATGAAAATGAAACCAAAATTGGAAAGGGTAGCCAGCAATTAATTCAAGAGTGGCTTAGTTAATGAGAGGCAAAAGATAGATAAAAAAGGGAAAGGGTTCAGATGATTATAAGCTTAGTAATTATTAATCATTAATTCCAGAGAGCAGAATAGATAGGACATAGCTCTGGAGCCAATATCTGCATGGTCAAGTTGAAGAGATGACCGAGAGACAATAGGGCTCAGAATGGTCTACAGAGAACTACTAAAAGTACTAAAAGTTCTGAAGACAGGCCAAGCAGGTCTGGATCTAGGGCATGCAAGGCTGCCTGAAAAGACAGTGGGATAGAGACAAAGGCCAGGACTCACTTGGAAGGATGTGCGTGCGTGTGTGTGTGTGTGTGTGTGTGTGTGTGTGTGTGTTTGTGTGTGTGTGTATGTGATTCACTTGGAAGTTTCTTAAGTGATAAGATCCAATGAAGAGTTCTAGGTTGGAGCTAACTCAGTGCTCCCTGGACAGAATAGAGGAAGAAGTTCATTCTGGACATAGGGAGATCAGCTTTGTAGAATCATTGAAGAAGGAAAGGCTATTGCATTAATACAAAGTAAAGGTTAGTAATACCTGACATAGATCTGTATGACTAAAAAGAAGAGGATGTGGGTGAAAGCTATTATATATGCATATATATACATATATATGTGTGTGCGCGTGTGTGTGTATATATGTATATACATACATACATACATATATATATATATATATGTATGTATGTAGATTCCACAGGAGGGAGAATAAAGCCTAAAATAGGGACCTCTGCTCATGAGGACTTTTTGCTGCTGTCATGAAGGATATTCAAAGCAGAGCCCAAAATGAAGAGGGATTTTCTGTGGAATCTAATATCCACCAGTTAGTTCTTTTTCAGATGATTGTATTAATAAGCACCAATCACTAGAAGTATGCAGAGCTCCTAAATGAGATCCATGACCACTCTGAACTGTTTGACCTAATAATCTGCTTTGGAAAAATCAAAAGGATAAAGAATATCTACCATAGGAAAATGTAACGATTTTGAAATACCAAAAAAGGCTCGAGGAGTAGGGATGAACAAGAAAAGCCATTTGCAAAAAAAAAAAAAAAGTGATATTTTAGCTGCTACTTCTAGAAGCAGATCATAACTCACTGATGTATATATTATTCATTTTTTCCAGTGTTGCATTTATTTATCAATAGAGTTCCAAGTAATAATTTCAATTTCTTCAATTATAGTCCCTATATACCAACACCCTCTCTTGAAAATCCTCTGACTTTCTTCTTGGGAACTCTGGTATTCATGTTGGACAGTGCTTTTTAGTGAGTTGCCTAGTTATTCAACCTTCTGACTTACAATGACCTCTTCAACATCACATTAGATTCACACTGATAGGGCAGCTAGGTGGTGCAATGGGAGCAGCTAGGTGGTACAATGGATAGAGCACTGGTCCTGGAATCAGGAGAACAAATCCGAACTTAGACACTTAATTACCTAGCTGTGTGATCTTGGGCAAGTCACTTAACAACATTGCCTTGCCAAAAAAAAAAAAGATTCTCATTGATATGACCAAATCCTAGAAGTCATCATCATCAGACCCTACAGCAGGCAAAATAAATTCTCTCAAGGGCTCTTATGATTATACCACTTTTCAGATCAAGAACCTTCTATGAGTTTTTATTCACACACTCAAATTGGACTTTATACCTTGATCTGGTAATGCCTGGGACAAAACCAGTGTTCCTTTTTTGCCATGGTTCCTCATCTATAAAATGAACTAGACAAGAAAGTCGCAAAGTATATTCCTGTATCTTTATCAGGAACCTCCAAAGACAATTCTCAAAAGTCAGACTGAAAACTAAAAAAATGACAGCAACAGCACAGAATAAGTGTAATCACTTTTCTGTGTAGCAGTCCTTGAAATACTGTAAAATCACTTTCATCTCACCCTGACCTTTTCTTTATGCTGAGCATTGCCATTTTCTCCAACAAATCCATTTGTGGCAGGGGATTCAGTTCCTTTTCTAGCTGTATCTTCTGAACATTGTTCAGATTTTCAGCATCCTAAACACATTTCTATCTTGAATTCAATTAGGCAGTTCAGACGGGGGCTCTGACACCTCCTCCTGAAAATTAGTTCTTCATAAGACATCAAACCAGGGCTGCCATATCACATTCTACATGCAATCTGAGCTTTGATTCCCCTAAGAAACCCACGTCTTTCTCATATAAACTATTGTCTAGCCATACTTTTAAGATCTTATATCAAATGAACAGATCAGATAACAATTATAAAGTGCTTTGCAGACTTTAAAACATTCTTTTAAATATTAACATCATTTTTATTTTATTTATAAAGTCAGTTATTTTATCCATGTTTGAATTTATATTAATTTCTATTAAATATTATGTTCCTCTGTTGAGATCAATATTCTGACATGATAAGATATTTTTGGATCCTAACATTGTTTACTTTTTCCATCCAAATGTTAAGTCATCTTCACATTTAAATAAAATAACACTTATATGTCTGTCCAAGTCATTGATCAAATGTTAAAAAGCACAGGGTCATGTGCAACTCTCTAAGGCAAACCCTTGGAGATTTCTTTCCAAATTGACATAGAAATCTTAATGATTATGCTTTGATTCTGAACCTCCACCCATTTCTGAATCTAATTTTACTATTGTTTATCCAACTTCTTATTTTCTACAAGTAAACATGAGACATATCAACATTTTGCTAAAATTCATGTGAAACCTGTTTACATGACATGAACCTTCCAGTTGGATAACTGTGGGAACAAAGAAGAAATATCTAATATGATCTTACTGAAGTCATACTGGCTCTTTTGATCATATTTCCATTTGTATATTTTCTCTAGCAATCTCAAGAAGATATTTAAAATTTTTTTCTTTTTATATCTAATTATCTGTGAATCTCAGTGCCATAGGGTTTAGATATCCATTTGTTATCATCACTCCAAATTGGATGTAGGTATTCATTCATTAGCATCATTCCATATTGGATTTCCATAATAATTTTACTAGTTCCCTTAATAGAGAACTAATGAGCCTATCTTTTCCATGATTCCCCAACACTGATTTTTCCTATTTTTGTTAATTTGCATCAGAGTGTTTTACCTTGCATTTCTCTTATTAGTAGTATTTGGTAGCAATCTTTCATATGAATGTTAGAGAGTGACAATTTCTCCTTTGAGAGCTGTTTTTTTTCATCTTCTTTGATCACTTATTCATGAGTAGTCTTCCTTATGTATATCTTGGATGTTAATTCTATATTAGAGATTTGCTGCCAAAAAACAAACAAAACATTTACCTGCTGTCTACTTTTCCTAACATATTATTAATTCTAGTCATGAAAAACTTTTCAATTTCTTATAATGGATATGAACTATTTATTTTCTTTTTTGTTATTGGCACTAAGAATTCTTTTCTATTCAGTTATATAAGATTGCTGATCTGTTTCTTTTTTTAAACATTATGACTTTGCATATTCAGGCCTCATATATATTTTGAGTTAATTATATATATATATATATATATATATATATATATAACATATATATTGTAAATGTTGGCCTAAATCTAATTTTTACCAAAGAAAATTTCCAGTTTTACCCGGATGTTCTTCCGTAATTTATGTTCTCATGTCTATTGAAGATTAATTATTGAGTTTAGCTGTTTCTCATTATTTCTTATTTAATCTGATGGGTTGGTATACTTTCCTATTTTTTTTAAACTAGAACAAAATGATTTTAGACAATTCTAGCCTTCTAGTATAATTTGACATCTAAATATGCTGTTCTCTGGAAGGCATTGATCATTTTTAAACAAACTACATTCATTCCACTGAAAGGAAATGAAAAAATATGGCTATGATAAAATGGATATGTTTTTAACATTGCCCAGAGAAATACAAGAAGTGAATTAATAACAGAAAATTGAATTGACTACTTTCCTTCCTTTTGTGTTTTCTCCTCCAGTTTGTCAGATTGTTTTCTTACCACTACATGTTCCCAGAATTTCTTCTCTGCCCTTGGTAGAAATGAAAGTCTGAAAAACCTGGATCTGAGTAGAAATTCCTTTATGGATGAGGCAATCGAAATTCTGTGTAAGGCCTTGGAAAACCCAAACTGCAAGATAGAGACTCTGAGGTGAGTTCCCACATGTTCCCTTTGCAGATGTTTCTCTTGGCTTTAGGGACAGGAGTGCATTAGGAAGAGAGAGCAACATCAACAAGGGAAGGAGAATGGAAATAGTTTCCCTTATTCAGGCTTGGGGTTCATAGTTAATAGAAGGAAGAATGCAGAGGAAGATCTTAAATTTTTATACCAAAATTTATCCCGGGACTCAGTTTTACTGAGGCAACACCCATTCAGTGATTAAGGATAATAAAGACATCAGTCCAAGAATGTTATTTTTAAGTCAGTCAGAAAGTAGAAAAAAAATACAGGAGGGGAAGACCCTCAGGGTTTCTGACCCAAAGAATGCTGATAGAAGGAGTATCTAGGAATATCCTGAATTCCCCATCATGATCCAAGAATTGACAGAATGTAAGTAAATTTGAGAACAATATTGTAATGGGTGGTTAGCAAAGAGTTTATCAATGACAGAACCCTTTGAAAGGCAAAATATTGAGGAAAGGAAAAGGTAGAAAATGAAAGCAAATTTAGAAAATGTGGATCATTAATTTCCAATATCACAATAGATGAGGTGTTTATCAAGACATTTGCAGGGTAAAGATGAATAGATAGGAATTCTAGTGATTTTGAATCCTCTGCTTGCTTTTCATCCCTCACTGGAATGAAAATTATAAGATGGAGTGAGTGAAAAATCATTGAGGACTAAGTATATGTTTATATATCTTAGATGTTAATAACTGTTCATGCAAAAAACTTTTCAATTTCATGTAATGGATATGAGTGATTTTCTCTTTTGTTACTGCTACTAAGAATCCTACCCTATTCATAGTTGTTTAAGGTTCCTGAGCTGATTCTCTTGTTTCTTTCAGGCCCTATTTATATTAGAGCTAATTATAATATATTTTCTAAATGTTGTTCTAAATCTAATTTCTGCCAAATTGTCTCCCAGTGTTGCTTTCCAAAATGCATTCCAATATTTGTTGTTGTTGGTCTTGTTGATACAGGGAGTGCTCCTGAGAGTAATTTATATTTTTCTGTCCATTGAAAAATATGTATTGAAAAAAATATTTATTGGGTTTGATTGCTTCTGATTCTTATTTAGTTTGGTCTTTTGCTATATTTTGCTATTTTTTAATTAGTACTAAATGATTTTGATGATTCTGGTCATCTAGTATAATTTGCAGTATAAAAATGCTGTTCTTTGGAAAAAACTGACCATTTTAAAAAAATTTTTTATTTGTATTTTTTGTTTATTTATTTTTATCCATATACACACATGTAATTTCCAAGTTACAAAATTTCCTTCCACCCTCCTTTCCTACCCTGCTCCCCTCAGCGGCAAACAGTCAGGTTAGCATTGTATATACTTATTTTTGATAAATACGTATACAGATTAATTATTTCCAGTGTGAGGAATTAGGGTTAAGGAAAAGAGATACATAGGAGATAATTTTTATAGAGTGTTCATCAGATTCTGAAGGGCTGGGGTGTGTGTGTGTGTGTGTGTGTGTGTGTGTGTGTGTGTGTGTGTGTGTTTTGTTTTTTCTTCCTCTGGTTGGGAATAATTGTCCATAGCTGGTCTAATACAGTTTGTTCTAGCTCTCTGAACTGCTGAGAGGAGTTGCTTCCATCAAGGTTGTTCATCTCACTATGTTCTCAAAGTGTACATTGTTTTCTTGGTTCTACTCCCTTAGCTCAGCATCAGATCTTTTAAGTCATTCTATGCTTCTCTAGAGTCCAGTCATTTATGGTTTTTTATAGAACGATAATATTACAGAAGTATTTATGTACCATAACTTGTTTAGCCATTCTCCAATAGATGGGTATCCCCTCAATTTCCAATTCTTTTCCATTAC
Source organism: Macrotis lagotis (assembly GCF_037893015.1). Taxonomy (NCBI): domain Eukaryota; kingdom Metazoa; phylum Chordata; class Mammalia; order Peramelemorphia; family Peramelidae; genus Macrotis; species Macrotis lagotis. The sequence continues at coordinate 838,525,599 of NC_133658.1, read as the reverse complement.
AAGGAGAGCTGCTATGAATATTTTGGAACATGTAGGACTTTTCCCTTTTTTAATAATTTCTTCTGGATATAGTCCTAGAATTAGAATTGCTGTATCTAAGGGTATGAATAGTTTTATTGCTCTTTGGGCATATTTCCATATTGCTCTCCAGAAAGGTTGGGTCTGATCACAACTCCACCAGCAATGCATCAATGCCTCAATTCTCCCACAGCCTCTCCAACATTGATCATTTTCCCTTTTTCTCATCTTGGCCAATCTGATAGGTGTGAGGTGATACCTCATTGTTGTTTTAATTTGCATTTCTCTAATCAATAATGATTTGGAACATTTTTCATATGATTATATATAGCTTTAATTGCTTCATTGAAAACTATTAATATCATTTGACCATTTATCAAATGAGGAATCATCATTTTTAAATAAGCTACATTCATTTTACTGAAAAGAAAATGATAGAGCATGGTCATTATAAAATGAATTTCTTTTTATAATTAACCAGAAAGGACAGGAAGTGAATTAATTGCAGGAAATTAAACTGACTACTTTCTTCTTTATTATGTTTTCTCCTACAGTTTGGCAGATTGTCGTCTTACCACTACAGGTTTCCAGAATTTCTTCTCTGCCCTAAGTAGCAATGAAAGCCTAAAGAACCTGGATATTAGTAGAAATTCCTTTGAGGAGAGAGGAATAGAGCTTCTGTGTAAAGCTTTGATAAACCAAAACTGCAAGATAGAGGAACTGAGGTGAGTTTCCTCATACTACTTTGTAGATGTTCTGTTTGGTATCAGGGACAGGAATGCATTAGGAAGGGAGAGCAGTACCCACAGCAGAATGGAGACTGAACATTATAATACAGGTTGAGGATTTATAATCTATAGATGGAAGGAAGGAGGGAGCAGCAGTTCCCAACTGAAACAGGTCAATTGGGTGCCCAGTGGAGTACCTAATACTGATCAGAGGGAAGTGAATATTGTGATGCCACAATAAAGATAAAAGTTCTTAGAAATGGTCTTAGAGGGTGGAAAACTCAGGATTGTTATTTCACAAGTCTGCAAACCACAAACAGTTCACAGAAACAACATAGACCTAGAAAGAATTTAGCCTGAAAAACAACTTTGGAAAGAACCAAGAGGAAAGAAAAAAGAAAGAAATGGCAGTAATTTCAGGAGAGGAGAGGAGAGAAGCTTAGATCAACATAAATTTGGCCACATGAAATCAGGACCATATTGCTCCAGGAGCATGGGCCAAGAGAACATGATTCTAGCTTAGAGAGAGAAAGTGGCCATCCGGTGAAGATGCAAAGAGAAAAAAAGAGAATCTCCTTTCTGGAGGACCTTGCTTAGATGCATTTTCATAGTGGGTTGTACAAGGGTTGTGCTTGAGGAGTAGGTTAGCACCTGACTCCAGGTATTCTCCAATATGTACACCACAGGGGTGGCCACCCAAGAAGTGGCTAAGACAGTACTTAATGTGCATAGATGGCCTCTGTGAACTAATCATTCCTGTCCATAAAGACATGACCTTCAATTCCAACATGACTGTTTCCCTGTGCCCTTCTTCACTCCTATCATAGTTTGTTGTTTGTCTTTCATTGTAGAAGAGGACCGTGTCATCTGGAAGACGACCATGATGTTATGACTTGAAAGCAAATTGGATTTGTGAGGAGGGGCTGTGTCATTTCACCAGCCTCACTTTCTCCTCTAAAAGCATCTGGGTCCAGTAGTCAGATAAGAACTGGAGGACTGGAGATGATCCCAGATGCAGTGGCATTTTTGAACTAAGATCTTTACAAGGTCTCAGTTTGACTGTTGGATGGCTCATTCTGTTATCTAAGTTAGATAGGAAAGAAAGGAAGTAAAAGAATGGTCTCTTTTTATCTAATTCAAAAAAATCTTTCTGGATGGGGAAGGTAAATGTTTCAGGCCAAAAAACCAAACCAAAAAAAAAATAATTATTTATATTTACTCTGGGCCAGTCCAGGTCCAAAAAATGGATGAATCAGACTTGATCTGAAACCCATTGTTGGCCTGACTGATATGGGAGCCCATAAATTCCATCCTATCTTGCCTGGTTTCAGTGATCAAAATTTATATTCCTTTGAGAAGACTATCTCTCAAGCAAGGGTCCAGCAACCTTTGTGGTTAGAAAGAAGAGTAAGAAAAAAAGAAAAGAAAGACAGCATAAAGAAGGAAGGGTTGGTGTTTGTCCTTCTTTCTCAACAAGAACCATGGCATCAGGGCTATGATGCCATGATATGCAAGAGAACTGGATTGAAATGAGGGAAGGCTGTGTAAAATCACCAGATTCATTTTCTCTTCCAGAAATTTCTTGGTCCAGGACAAAATATAGATCAGGAAAAATGAAGACAGTGCTAGATACAGAGGGACATCTTGAATTTTTTAAACTAAATCTATCCCAGGACTCAGTTTTACTGAGACAACACCCATTCAGTGATTAAGGCTAACTAAAAAATCTGTCAAAGAATGATCACTTTTACTGAGTCAGAAAACAGAAAAACAGTACAGGAGGGGAAGAATCTCAGGGTTTTTGACCCAAAGAATGCTGAAAGAGGGGGAATCTAGGAGTATCCTGAATTCCCCCTTGCTGATCCATGAATTGGTAGAGTATAAGTGAAAGTGAAAACATTATTGTAATGAGTGTCTAGCAATGCATTTATGAGTGGCAGTGTCCTGTGAGAGACAAAAAAAATTGAGAAAATAAGAAAGGAAAATGTACAAGATAAAAGCAGACTTGAAAATTATGGATCTTTAATTTGAGAGAACACAATAGAAGTGTAGATCAGGACATTTGTAGGGTAAAGTAGAAGAGATAGGAATGAAAGAGTGGGTAGTGAAGGATAGGGTTTGTACAAAAACTACTGAGGGTTCAGAATCACCAGGATGAGAATTGTATGCTGGGGTGAGTGTAGGCAAATCATTGAGGTCTGAGTCCAGGTAAAGTAGCAGTGGCTGTAGAGAGGTCTCTTGAAGGAGGCAGGTGCTTATTGAAATGTTTGAAATTCTTCCCTGAGCCTCATGATATCATATTGTTTTCTGAAAGGCCCAGGAGTCCACCTCAGCAAATCAGATCTCCTAGGGAAGTTGAAATAAGAGGTAGGAATTGAATAATGCTAAAAGTGATTGAGCACTGCAGAAGGTCCTGAAGGGGTGACAGGTCAGAGATCTGCATCTAGGCCTCCAGCAAGGTTTTCTAGGAAGAAACTTGAATGATGACAAGACAGGAATCTAGAGTTGATGAATATATCAGGAATTTCTTGAAAAAGGAGGTCAAAAGCAGATGTCTTGGATCCAGGATTGATGCAAGGCTTCCTGAAAAGACCTGTGAAGACACAGCCTAGGAGGTGGGTAACTCATTGGGAAGTCTCAGAAGTTACAATGCCCAAGTAAGTCAAGAGGTCTAGATTGGAGTTAATACAGTGTTCCCTGGACAGAAGAAAGAAAGAAGTTCATTCCTGCAATGCAGAGATCAGCTTTGAGGAATCAAGGAAGCAGAAAATTAAATGTCTTTTAGTGGAAATAGCTAGCAGATCTATTTGACAAGGATAGTTCATAAAAAGCAGTTAAGGGAAATGATGCTGGAATGAGAAGCAGAAACCTAATTTTGGAGAAGTGATTTTTCTGACCAAAGAATTTATCTTTTATCATGTGGAAGCAAAGGTCATTGAAAATTTTTTGGTAAGGTTGACATGGTTTTAAAGTCAAAAGACCAGGAGCAGAGAAATAGTTAGAAAGCCATTGCAGTAATCCAAGTAAATGCTATAAATGCCTGAAAAAGAGCTGTCTGAGTAAAGCTAATAGAAGGTTGCTTAAAGATGTTATTAGAGGTAGATCCCACAAGGATTGTGAGGCATAACACAGGGGGCTCCCCCCATCAGTGTTGTTTTCTTCTGTCATAGAACATGTTCAATGTAGAGTGCAAAAAGACAAGAGATTCACTGTAGAGACTAATATCCACCAGTTCTTTATCAGTTGACATTGTATTAATCAGAATCAATCATAGAAGTCTATAGAGCCTTCTAGGTAAGATATATAACTATTCTAAAATGTTTGGCTTGGCAATGCCCTTTCAATAAATCAAGTGGATAAAGAATGTCTACCAACTACAGTGACTTCTTCCACATCCCTTTAGATTCATGTTCATTGGTTCTATCTTTAGAAGTCATCCTCACCCCCTACCTACTTCTCTCCATATTTTCTACAAGAATAGCATGAGGCTTAAGCTAAAATGTAAGTGAAACTGTCTATATAGCTTTCCCTTGACCTCCCAGTTTAGTAATACCAGCAACAAAAGGAAACCCCAAGCTGGGCCTTAACTTGTTGAAGCAATACTGACTTTTTTTGATTACCACTTCCATTTTTGTATCTTCCCTAGAAATCTCAATAAGATATCCTAAAATTGCCCTTGTGAAATCTAACTACTAGTAGATCTCGAATCAAAGGGCATAGATATTTTCATCATTTGGTACCATCATTCCCAATTGACTCTCCACAAAAGTCATACCAATTCCTTCAATAGAGAATTAATGAGGCTCATTTTCCACAGTTCTCCAACACTGACTTTTCCTATCTTTAATTATTTTTGGCAATCTGCCTCAGAATTGTTTTACTCTGCATTTTTCTTAATAGTAGTAATTGTTATCAATCTTTTTATGGTTATTAGAGGTTTTCAATTTCTCTTTCAAGAGATGTTTCTTCATCTCCTTTTGACCTCTTAATCATGAATTAAATCCTATAATTCTGTTCCTTTTCTATATAAGTATATCTTGGATGTTAATCTCTTATCAATGATTTTCTGCCAAAAATAAGATAAAAGATTTACCCAATGTCACCCTTCCTGTCATATCATTAATTCTGTTTATGCAAAAACTTTTCAATTTCATATAATGGATATGAGCAATTTTCTCTTTTGTCACTGACAGTATGAATTCTCCCCTAATCATAATTGTTTAAGGTTCTTGATCTGATTCTCATGTTTCTTTTTTTTAAGAATTATGACCTTGATTATTAAAGGCCCATATGTATTTGGAGTTAATTATGTTATATGTTGTAAATATTGCTCTGAACCTAATTTCTGGCAAAATGCTTTCCAGTTTTGCCAGTATTTGTTGCTGTTGTAGATATAAGGAGCTTCTGATTCTTTTTTATTTGATTTGGTCTGTTGTTTTATTTTGATATTTTTTGAACTAATATTAAATGATCTTGATGATTCTTGTTATCTAGAATAATTTGAAGTAAAAAAAAATTCTTTTCTTTGGGAGAGACTGACCATTTGTTAAAAAGATGATAGAACATGGTAATCATAAAGTGAATGTGTTTTTAACATTGCTCAGAGAAAGATAGGAAGTGAATTAATTACAGACTAAATTGACTAATTTCCTCCTTATGTTTTCTTCCAGTTTGGTGAGTTGTAAACTTACTCCTACTGGTTCCCAGAATTTTTTCTCTGCTCTCAGTAGCAATGAAAGTTTGAAAACCCTGGATGTGAGTGAAAATTCCTTTGAGGAGAGAGGAATACAGCTTCTGTGTAAAGCCTTGGGAAACCAAAACTGCAAGATAGAAGAACTAAGGTGAGTTTTCACATGTTAACTTTGTAGATATTCTGCTTGGCATCAGGAACAGGAATTCATTAGGATGAGAGAACAATATAACCAGGGAAAAGAGAATGGAATGAGGATGCATAGTCCATAAATGGAAGGAAGTCAAGAGGGAGCCCTCCTGAAGAACAGTTGTGTGTCCAGTGTGGCAGATACTACTACTACACACAGTTTGTTGTTTGTCTTTCATCCTGGAAGACATGCTGTCTGGAAAAGGACCATGATGTCATGACTTGCAATTTCACCAGTCTCACTTTCTCTTATAGAAGCATCTAGGTCCAATGGTCAGATATAAATCAGGAAGAGTGGAAATGATCCCAGATGCAGTGTCATTTTTAAGCTAGAGTCTTTTCAAGGTCTCAATTTGACTGTTGCATGGCCCATTCTATTATCTATGTTAGATAGGAAAGAAAGGAAGCAAAGAATGGTCTCTTTTACCTAAGTTCAAAAAAAATCTTTCTGAATGGGAAAGTCCTCTCAGTGTTTCTTACAAAGAAAACAAAATAACACGAAAAATTGCTATTTACATTTACTCTGGGCTAATTCAGGTCAAAACAATGACGAACTGAGACTTATTTTTGTCCACTCAATGAAAACCAAACTGATTTGGCTCTTGTAAATGCCAATCTAGCTTGACAGGTGTCAGTGATCAAAATTTACATTCCTTTAAGCAAAACAACTTCCAGGTAAGTGTGTGACTAGAAAGAAGCACAAGGAAAGAAGAAATAATCAACAACAAAGCAAAGAAGAAAATAGGAAGGAAGGAAGGAAGGAAGGAAGGAAGGAAGGAAGGAAGGAAGGAAGGAAGGAAGGAAGCTATGTTACAGTGAGACCCTCCATCTCATGTAGGTTGTTGTTTGTCCTTTATTCTCAAGGAGGATCATGACATCAGGACTGTGATGCCAAGACATGCAAGAGAAATTGATCTGAAATGATAAAAGTCTGCAAAAAGTCAACAGATTGATTTTGTCTTCTTGAACCTTCTTAGCCCAGGGCAAGATATAGATCAGGAAGAATGAAGATGATGCTGGATATAGAGGGAGACCTTGACCTTTTTTTAAGTTAGGTCTATCCCAGGACTCAGTTTTACTGAGGCAACATCCATTCAGTGATTAAAGTTAAGAAAGAAACCAGTCAAAGAATCATCTCTTTTACTGAATCAGAAAACAGAAAAACAAAATAGGAGGGGAAGACCCCCAGGGTTTCTGACCCAAACATTACTGATGGAGGGAGAATCTGGGAATATCCAGATTTTTCCCCTTCATGATCCATGAATTTCATGATGGGCAAATGAGTAATACCACCACAAAGATAAGGATTCTTTGGAAGGGAAAAGCTCCCAACTACCTTTGGAGTTGGGAAGGCTAAGGACTTTAATTTTACAAGCCTGAAAAGTTCACAGAAATAACAAAGACCTAGGAAAGAATTTAGTCCAAAAAACTACATAGGAAAGAACTTAGAGGAAAGAAGAGAGAAGAAAAGGACAGGGAGCCCAGGAGAGAAGAAATGAAAGGCTTAGCATAAACTAAATCTGCCCACATAGAGCTGAAGCCATATTACTCCAATGGCATAGGCCAGGAGCATAGGGTTCTAACTGAGAGAGAGAAAGTGGCCATCCTGCAAAGAAAAGAGAGGGAAAAAAAGAGCTCCACTCTGGAAGATCTTGCTTATATACATTTCCAAAATGGGCTGGACAAGGGTGGTGCTTTGGATGTAGTTTAGCACCTGCTCCAGGTATTCTCCAATACATATGCCACAGGGACAGCCCTGTCAAGAAGTGGCTAAGATAGAACTCATTTGGAATGGGTGGTGTTCTCCACACATCTTTCCTGTCCCAAAGGGCATGACCTTCAAGTTCAACAGGACCATTTCCCTGAACCCTACTTCATATCCCCCCTCCAAATTTGGAACCCAAATTCATCTGGGGGATTGGGATGGAGGTCAGTCTACTATAACTTCTTCAAAGTTGAAAGTGGTCATAGTGCTATCCTATCCTATCAGGGTCCTTTTGAAGGGGAATATATTGCAATAGGAACTCAGTTGAGGCAAGTTCCATCACATGGGCTTGTCAGGACTGGATACTGGTTGGCTAGTATCCAGGAAAGGCCACTATTTATATCTGTGAGAGGTTCCATTCTTATCATACATTTAATGGAAAGAGAGGCTTATGCTGAGCAGTGGGATGAGGTTACTTTTATCTTCAATAGGGACATAGGGTGGGAGGAATTGAACTGGGACAGCATCTTCCAAAGGCTGCCTATGAGGCCACCATTTGAGATGGACAGATTGTAACCTGGGGGAGACAAACCTCGGGAAAAGATTAAGCAAACAAAATTGAAGAGTGCCATTTAATAGATGTCAGTAAGGGGAAAAAAGAGAAAGAAAAAGAGAGCTCCTTTCTAGAGTACCATACATTCCCATAGTGGATCTGAGAAGGGTGGTGCTTTGGAAGTGACTTAGCCCCTGGCTCTAGGTATTCTCCAATATGTATGGCACAGGGAAGCCCCCCCCCCCCAAGGAGTGACTAAGACTGTACTTATTGCAAATGGGTGGCATTCTATACACTAGTCTTTCTTGTCCCAAAGAGCATGACCTTCAAGTCCTATATGATCCAGCTTCATATTGTTGAAGTATAACTGAAAGTTAAAACATTATTGTAATGGGTAGCTAGCAATGCATTTGTGAGTGACAGAGCCCTGTGAGAGCCAAAATATTGAGAAAATAAGAAAGGAAAAGGTTTAAAATGAAAGCTGATTTTGAAATTATGGATCATTAATTCTAGACAGTACAATAGACAGGATGTAGATCTAGATATTTGCATGGTAAAGTTGAAGAGATAAGCTTGAGAGAGTGGACGGTGGGGGATAGAGTTTGTGCAAAAAGCACTGAGGATTGTGAATCATTAGGACAAGAATTATATGATGGGGTGAATGTGTGCAAACCATTGAGGACTTAGTTCAGATAAAGTATCAGTGGTTGTAGAGAGGTCTCCTAAGGGAGGCAGCTACTTATTGAAGTGTTCAATACTCTCCTCTGAGCCTTATGACATCAAAATTGTCATCTGAGAAGCCCAGGCCCACTCTCAGCAAAATAGGACTTTTGGGGGAATTGAAAGAAGAGAAGAAATGAGTTAGGCTAAAAATGATTGCTTGAGCACTGCAGAAGGTCCTGAAGGGAAGATAGGCCATAGAGGTCCGGATGTAGACCTCCTGCCAGATTCTCTAGAAAGGAACTTGGATGATAAAAAAAGACAGGAGGTACCCTGGATCCAGAGCTGATACATATCTGAGGAGTTTCTTGAACAAAGAAGTCAAACAGGTCCTGGATCCAGGATTGACAAAAGTCTTCATGAAAAGACCTTGGGATGAAGACAAAGTTCAAGTGGTGGGTAACTCACTGGGTAGTCTCAGAAATGACAATGTCATATACTCAATGGGATATAGACATCTAGAGTAAGAAGGAGAGAAGGGGGACAGGGGGAAGGGGGGATGTGAGTGATGGAGGGGAGAGGGTAGACCGTGGGGGAGGGTGGTCAGATATAACACATTTTCTTTTTTTTACTTCTTGCAAGGGGCTGGGATTGTATGGCCTGTCCGGGACCACGGGGCTGGGTGGTTGCTAAGCCTCAGGAGTAGTATGTGGGCTCGGGGCCTCTTGGCCCCAAGTCCAGTGATCAGTCTGCTGAGCCACTTACAGCACATTTAAGAAAAGAGGCAGAGTGAAAGGAGAGAGAAAATAGTGTATGATAGAGGAGAAGTACGCATGGAGGGAGCTGTGATCAGCAGTGGCAACAGTGGGAAAAATATGGAAGTAGCTTTTATGATGGACTTATCATAAAAAATGTGATCCGCCTGTGACAGAACTGGTGGTGCTAGAACACAGACTGGAGCACATTTTTTATGATTATTATTTTGGGGGGATTGCAGGGCAAATGGTAGTTTGCCCAGGGTCACACAGCTGGGTGATAGTTGGGTATCTGAGGCTGGATTTGAGCCCAGGTACTCCAGGCTCCAGCCCCAGTGCTCTGTCCACTGTGCCACCTAGCTGCCCCTGTCATCATCATTATTATCATTTTTATTTCATTTTATTATTTTATTTGTATGGTTCTTGAAGGGCAATGGGGTTGGGATGGCTTGCCCTGGGTCACACAGCTGGGTGAGTGTTGGGTGTCTGGGACTGGATTTGGGCTCAGGTGCACCTGATTCCAGGGCTGGAGCTCTGTCCACTGTACCACCTAGCTGCCCCTATTATTATTATTATTTCTTTAATTTTAATTTTAATTTTTTTCTTTATTGCTCATGAGGGTCTATATTTTGGGGGTGAGGGGGTATTATGCTTACTCTTAAACAAGAATATTTTAGTAATGTGTAAAAAAGCATCATTTGTACAAAAAATAATAAATATAAAAAATGAAAAGAAAAAAGAAAAATTTAAAAATTTAAAAAAAATGACAATGCCCAAGGCAAGAGGTCTGGACTGGAACTAATACAGTGCTCCCTCTGCAGAAAAGAGAAGGACTTTCATTCTTGCTATGATGATGTCAGCTTAGTGGAATCAAGAAAGCAAGAAATCAAATGGCTTTTAATGGAAATAGCAGGTCTATTTGCCAAGAATACTTCATAAAAGACCATTTAGGAAATGATGCTGGAATGAGAAGCAGAAGTCAGATTTTTTAGAGGTGACTTCTTTTCCAGGTTGAAGAAATTGTCTTTTATCATAGAAGCAAAAATCATTGGAAAGTTTTTTGTAGTTTTGATATGGTTTTGAGAGCTGAAAGGTCAGGTACTGAGTTTGGAAGTTATTGCAGTAATTGGAATTTTAGTTAGGAAGCTATTTCAGTAATCAAAGTAAATGTGATTATCTAAAAAAAAACAACTGTATGAGTAAAGCTAAGAGAATGTTAAGTGAAAGATATTGTTGAGGTATACTCCACAAGAAGGAGTGTGAGGCATAAAGTATTGTTTACTGCTGTCATGGAGCATGTTCAAAGGAGATCTCAAAACGATGAAGCATTCACTGTAGAGAGTAACATTCATCAGTTAGTTCTTTTTCAGATGACATTGTATTGATCAGCATCAATTACAAGTTGGCTGCAGTTTCCTAAGATCGATAACCACTCCAAATCTAGCAATGCACATTGAAAAAATCAAGTGGGGGGGGGGCGGCTAGGTGCTGCAGTGGATAGAGCACCAGCCCTGGAGTCAGGAGGACCTGAGTTTAAATCTGGCCTCAGACACTTAATAATTACCTAGCTGTGTGGCCTTGGGCAAGCCACTTAACTCCATTGCCTTGCAAAAACTTTTAAAAAAATCAAGTGTATAAAAATGTCTACCAACTACAATGACCTCTTCCAAGTCACTTTAGATTCTTGTTGATGGTATTTATTCTTAGTATCATCATCATCCCCTACCTCTTTTCTCCATGTTTTCTATAAGAATAGAATGAATCTTGTACTAAAATCTAGGTGAAACCTGCCTATACAGTTTTACCTGGACCCCTTAGTTTGGCAATATTGGCAAGAAAGCTGGACCTTAACTTGTTGAAGCTGTGCTGTCTCTTTGTGATTACCACTTCTATTTTTGTATCTCTCCACTGGCAATCTCAATAAGATATTGTAAATTTTTCTCGGAATCTGATTAAATTCCTGTCATTAGTCTGTACTATTAAGACTTATTCTGGGGGCGGCGGGCCGGGCCGGACCGCCATGGTGCTGCCGCCTTTCCCCGGTCTCTTTGCCTCTGTCTGCCCGGTGCCGCCCCTGACCGCTCCCTTCCGATGCCTCCCCTTCGGGCCGCCCCAGCGCGGGCCCCTTCCTGCTGCCCCCCATCCCGCCGCCACCCCCCAGTATAGGCCCTTCGAGGGGCCCGAGGGCCGAAGCTGAAGAAAGGGCACTGCGAGTTATGTTGGAAGGAGAACAAGAAGAAGAAAGAAAAAGAGAATTAGAAAGGAAACAGAAAAAAGAAAAAGAGAAGATTTTACATCAAAAACAATTCCAAACTATTTGGGGATCCAGATGAGTTTCCACTTAGTCACCTTTTACAGCCCTTCAGGCAGTATTATCTACAGGCAGAACATTCTTTACCAGCTCTCATTCTGATCAGGCATGAATGGGATCAATATTTGGTTCCAGCAGATCATCCTGAAGCAACCTCAGTCCCTCAAGGATGGGTCATTCCTACCTTCCCCAGCAGTGATGCCTGGGCAACTGCCCTGAGACTGAACCAATGACACTAAGCCAGTACAACCTTTGGACTCTCTTGGGCAGCACTGAGTGAAAGTTCTGTTTTCATGGTGTCAGTCCTCCCCTAGAGGGAACTTTTGAATCTTTAGGTGAATACTGTTCTTCAAGAAAGGACAGAGGGCAGGGAGGAGGGGGTGTGAATTGTGCTCTTACTGAATAGAACAGCCTTTGTTGCACTTTTAAACTTAATTTGCCCTTGTTTTGAGGGGCTTGGTCAAATGTAATTTCTCTTATGCATTGTTTGTGGGTGTGTTTATGGACACAAGAAAATCCAGGTATACACGGTTGGTCTTTCCTGAAAGTTCTGAAAAAATAGAGCTGATCTTTTCTGAAAATGGAGAATTCTAAATAGGTATTAAGGCCAAATCTCTCATTCTCTGCATCTAAAGTCTTCAAACCTAGGTTGGTAATAATAGTATTTATAAAGCAAAAATGACACCACCTTCCTCTAAAGTCCTTAGTTGGAGTCAGCTGCACATTTAAGCTCCCTCTTGCCCCAATTGAAATTTTGTAACTTTGTTGTCAATACTACTTGGATCCATGCAAGAGAGAATATGTTGGTGCTTTTCAGCTGGTTCCAGCCTAGGTTAGTACTTGTGGCTTTTGGATATTGGATCTTTTGACCTGGGCTTTGTTCTTTGGGAAACTTGAACATGTATTGAATACCTCTTTCCAGAGGTTGGATGGAGCTGCCTTAATTGTAGAGTCATATCTCTTCTGCAGATTGAAGGTCCTAATGTAAATACATTTCTGTATAGAGGTTAGAAGGCTCAGCATCTTCATCAATAAAGATTCTAGTTTGCCCCTAGGACAGACTTCCTAAACAGAAACTCTTACACATTGGAGAAAATAGATAGCTATAGAATAAAGTGGATCTTAAATTCTTTACCTGTTGCTAGCTCATTGATTGTAAATGAGACATTTGTTGTAATGTTACTTATGTTCCATAAGAAACTACTAAAACTGTACAGGTTGAAGAGGACAGATTTTCACAGGAATAAAATTTATTTTCATCTCTGAAAAAAAAAAGACTTATTCTCTTACCTCTGTTTTTTAGTTGGGAAATTTGCCCTTTTCTGTCCTTCCTGTACAACTTTTGTTCACAATTTAATTTAATTCAATTTAACAAGCATTTGTTAGTTATATTACAGGTGCTAAATCCTGTGATACAGAATTAAAAATGAAGTTTCCATTCTCAAGGTTTTATTTTTCAGGAGAATAACATGTATATCACATTTCTGATAAAAATTGATAGTGTCCCACTCCTTTCTTTTGTCGTGAGACTAATGAATATTCATTGTTTGATCCTAAGTTTTAGATGACTCAGAATTTTAGAAAGAAAACCAAAAAGAATAAATAGGTTAGATCCAAATCCCTTTGAACGTAATAGTTCAGTTGAACTATGAATTAAGTTCAGAGTCATGATTTAAGCAATTACAGAGCAAATTCTGCTACTTGCAAATAGGATCAATAAGAAAATAATACAATATTCACTCAGATCCCACATGGGGCTCCAAGAAGCAATATCACTCTCAGTAACCAGTGACAAAATCAGTATTCAGGGTAACCATAGGGATGAATAAGGTGGGGGGGGGGAAGGGGTGTCCATCCCAAGCACATGAAGACTTCCCATGGTGCAATGGGCAGATGAGAACACTTTGTCCCACCAATCATTAAGGCAGGTAATGCTGGCTTAGACATCAGATATACCAAAGTCTTTCTCTACATCTAGAGCCATGACAAGTCTTCTTGACTCTCTATGGCCACTGGACAACTATGAAAGAGAGAGACTGATGAATTCACATAATTTGATATCACTTTATTCTAATTGCTGCAGGAATCAAAAGACATCACCCATATCATTTTACCATTTTTACATATTTCAGAGTCCTATGACAATGGGAAAAATGATAAAACAGCAGGGGTGGATCCACTGGAAGTTGTAGTTACAACCCTGCACATAGGTGATCCATTCCATAGGGTCCTCTTCTCACTGGAAGAAGCAGTGGGTTTCTATAGCCCTCTGAGTGTCTGAGCAGCCTTTTAAGGACTACACTGCTCACTTACTAATATGAGAAAGTCTTAAAAAGGTGCCCTAAATTTTTTCTGCTGGCTTGTTATTACCCCATCCTGAGGTTGAAACACATGCAAAAAAATATACAAAAGCTTCTGAAGAATTTATTCTAATCATCAACATGTGAAATGTGCGTACACTTGTGGTTAACACAAAATCCAGTAGACCTCAAAGATGAACTTTTGTTGCAATAGAATTTAGCAGATATTATATACAAATAACAGCCCTGAGTGAAGAAAGGCTAGCAAATGGAGACCAGTTTATCCAGGTTGATACTGGATACATGTTTTTCTGGAATGGCTACACTTATGGGGAATGCCAATATACTGATGTTGGTTTCACAATCAAATTTAATCTATTCAACAAGCCTCTGTCTTCCAAAAGGAATGTGAATACCGCTTGCAGGGAATCACTAAACCACCATTATCAGGGCTTGTGTTCTCATCTTGACAAACTTTGAAAAGGTCAAAAACATTTTTGTGAAGACCTGGAGACTCTCATCATCAACATATCAACAAAAAAAAGGATAAGTTAATAATTCTGGGTGATTTTTAATGCTGTAGTAGGCACATACTATCAGATACGGCAGAGTTCTCCAAAAGAATGGAATTGGAAACAGCAACAGCAGTGGTCATTTGGTACTGAAGACCTATGTATCTCTTGACCTTCTCTCATCACTACCACTGCTTACCATTTATCTAAAAAGAATAAAACTCTGTAGACATACCCCCACAGTAAACATTGGCATTTCATAGATTATGTTGTTATAAGGAGTAGAGACATATAGGATGTGAGAATGACAAATGCAATGTGTGACTGATCACACATATTTTGCAGAAACAGCAGCCCCAGGGCAACATAACATCCAGAAGACATAATATCAACAGATTAAAGTGCTTTTCTGAGAGGAAACAGTTCTTTCTAAAGTGGAAGGAAATTTGAGTAACATACAATAGGCAGCAGAGGTGCCAAAAATGAGTGTACAGCTTTCAGAGATTTGGCTTATGGTGCTATATTTACACACCTGACTCAGAACACTAGTAAATATCAAGACTGTTTTGACAAAATGTTGTAAAAATTCAGAAGCTGCTTAATGAAAAATGAGAATTTCATGTGATTTCCTGGATTGTTCATATGTCTCAAAAAAAGGCAACATTAAGTTCATCAAAAGTAAAGTACAAGTAGATAGAGCACAAACCCAGGAATCAGGAGGACCTGAGTCCAAATCCAGCTTTAGCCATTTATTGTTTACTTATCTGTGTGACCTTGGGCAAGTCACTTTAACCCCATTGCCTTCCAAAAACCAAAAGAAAAAAAAGTAAAGTATAAGTGAAAGTTCCAGGTACAGGATTCTTGACTCAGTGTGATGACTGGTGAAGTTCAGTTTTACACTTGATAACAATCCAAAGGACTTTCATGATCCCTTGAAGGCAATTTTTAGATCAAAAGTGTATGATACATTTCAAGTCCTCAGTGCTAATGGAGCCACAATGATTAGTGATAAGGAAATTATCTGGGAGAGATGGGCTGAATACTTCAGTAATGTCCTCAACAAACCATCATCAATCATTGTTGAAACCATTGACCATTTACCTCAGGTTGAAGTAAACACCTCTCTGACCAAATTTCCAACTGAAGAAGAGGTTTTGAATGCCATTTGTTTCTTTTCCTGTGACAAATCATCTGATGATGATGATTTTATTCCAGTTAAAATTTACAAGGTGATAATGGTGGTTCATACAAAAGATGACTGACATTTACTGAGTAATATGGCAAAAGTAGATTTTCTCTAGGAGTTCAAGAAATCCTTCATTGTCTTTCTCATTAAAATAAAAAGAAATATATTGTTCTGACAATTACTGGGTATGGTGGTGGGTATGGTGGTTTCCCTTAGTCATTTCTGGGAAGATTCTTGCCAGAGTCTTCCTTTATAGACTGATTCTTCACCTGGAAGATGGTCATCTACCTGAGAGTCAGTAGAGCTCCAAAAAGATCCAAGGGATGGTTAATATAGTGTTTGCTGTTCAACTATTCTAGGAGAAATTCCAGAAGCAGAATAGAGATCATCACCACATCCATCAATCTGAACAAGGCCTTTGATACTATCAGTCTTGAAGACTTGTAGAAAATTATGTTAAAATGTGGTTGCCCAGAGAAGTTGTATAATATTGTATATCAATTTTACAATGGCATGCTTACCTGGGTTCTGTATAATGGATGATGCTCTTGCATTTTCCCACTCATCAATGGAATGAAGAAAGTCTTTGTGCTTCCTCCTCCCATGCTTTTTAGCATGATGTTTTCAGTAGCATCAAGGTCAGCTCTCACACTGAAGATAAATTATTTAACTTGAAAAGACTAAATGATACATGATTTTTATTGACATGTAATTGTGCATTCAATGCAACTTCTGAAGTAATGGATCTATTTTTTCCTTCTTGTGATAATTTTAACCTAATAATTTAACATCAAGAAACACATGCCCCACTTGCCAGCATCACACCATCCATTTGTGGAATTACAGGTTAATGGCAATGGAGAAATGTGGATAAGTTCAATTACTTTGACAATTTACTTTCTGGGGATGTATGCATTGATAATGAGGTGAGAATACACATTGTCAGAGCTAACTTGGTGTTTGAGAGTCTACTACAGAAAGTGTGGGTGAGAAGAGGTATTAGAATGACTAGCAAACTGAATGACCAGTGATAGGACCATTGTGCTGACCTCATTGTTGTATCCTGTGAAACCTGGACAGTGTACTAACCTTTTGCCTGGGAACTGAATCACTTCCATTTGAATTGTCTTGGGAAGATTCTGAGAATCACCTGACAAGACTAGACTCTGAGATCCTTTCTCAAACTACACTGTCAAGAATTTAAACTCTATTGCAGATAGCACAATTTCAGTGGGCTGGCCACATTATTCTAATGTGAAACATTCACTTTCTTTAAAAAGACTAGTTTATGGAGAATTGACACATGGCAAGTGCTCAGATAGTGATACAAGGGCACTCTCAATATCTTTCTGAAGAACTTTGAAATAGATTATATGACAGGGAAGACACTGGAACAGTATTGTTCAACATGGCATGCCTTTAAGCAAAGACGTTGCTACACTATATTAGCAAAGCATAATTGAAGTAGCTTAAAATAAATGACCAATATGTAAATTTAAAGAATCCATGCCAAATATTCACATGGACTATTTATGACCAACCTGTGGTAGAGCATTCTGAACTAGTATTGATTTGATCAACAACAGGCAGACATACTGTAACTTGATTCTAACATAGTGATGCCATTTTGGTCCTCTTTGAGTATGAGGAATACCAACCAACAAACAAATTAAAAAAGGACATGAAATTAGTACAACATAACTTCCTCTTCACAAACTTCTTGATGGTTGATCAATATACATACATACCTACATATATATGTTTCAAAAGGGAATGTGAGTTTGAGCCCATGTTCAAAAAAATACAGAAAATGAATGAGTCAGAGAGAAATTAAATTCTCATTTCTTCTTCTTTGGTTGTTCTTTTTTAGGTTGAACTTTGGTGATCTCCCTCTTGCTTGTCTTCAGGATTTCTTCCACGTTATCTCTAACAGTAAGAGACTAAAAACCTTGGACCTGAGTTATTATTTGTCTGATGATGAAAGATTGAAGCTTCTTTGTGAGACCTTGGAAAAGCAGGATTGTAAACTACAAACACTAAAGTAAGTCACTTAAGTTTTTTCTAGAAAGTTCTGTAGGTATTGGACCCAAAAAAGAAGGAAGAACAAATGGCAGGGGGGAAAAGAAAAAACAAATTCAACTTTTTATTTAATTTTTATCAATTTTTTAAAAAATTCATCTTATCTCCCTCTATCACTCCCCTCCCCATGTCAGTTTGAAACAAACTGGAAAAAAAATTTTGTAAAAAACATGCATTTTGAAACAAAATCATTTCTTAAATTAGCCTCATCTTAACAATATGTGGCTCAGTCAATACGCTCCTCAGTCCATCCCCTTTGTTAGGAAGTAGACAGTATGCTTCATCATGAATTCTCTGCAGTTGTGGTGGCTCATTGTGTCATTCAGTGTTCTAAAGTCTTTCAAAGTTGTTTTTATAATTGTCATTGTGCAAACTGTTTCCTGGTTCTGCTCACTTTGCTCTAAATCAGTATATACATTTTCCCTAGGTTTCTCTGGGAAAAGATCCCCTTCATCTTCTCTTAGATACAACAATATTTCATCACATTAGTTCATCATAACTTGTTGGTCTATTCCTTATCAAATGAATACCCTCTTAGTTTCCACTTCTTTACTGGAAGCACAAAAGACCTATAATCTGGGAAAATTGGAGAGGGACCCTAGAGTCAGCCACTCTGATGTCACCAGTCTGATTCTAAGACATTTTCATTCCTACAGGACATTCTATCTAAGGGAGCCTTCCCCCTCTCTCACTTCTGCCAGGGTTGATTTGCGCAAAAAGACAGTCTACTTTCTGTCCAACCCAATGAGAAATATAGTCTTCTTCTAGTCCATCCCCTTCACTGAAGACTTATTCCCTTTCTCACTCTTCCCTCTTGTTTCTTTTCATAAAGGAAGAGTCTGTGTGTCTAGTGTAAGGAGGTTGGCCCCTCCTCCCCTCAAAGGGGATATAAAAGGTAACTATTGAGAAAAACTGCCATTAGAGTGCTTATATGTGAAGACAAAACCTCCTCCACCTTATCTAGTCCAGAGGGCCCAAATTTGGTCCCAAAACACCTCCCACGGTAGTCCAAGCAGATTCATATGGAAATAAATAACAATTATGGAAATAAATAACAAATAATATAACAAAGATAATGTTAATTTGTCATTTTCTGTGTCAGTATTTGGCCCTCAGAAATTCATTTGAGCTATTGAGTTTAGGCACAGGTCCAACCTGGACCTAATCAGACCTCTCTATGACCTATAAACTCCCTTAAAAGAAATGATATATATATGCACACACGGAGGTATTTAGAGAGATTAATTTATTTTTCAGTCACTTATTTTCTTCTTCCACTGCCTCCCCACCCATAGAACAATGAAAACAAAACCATAAAAGTGAAACTCGCCCATGCATAGCCTTTATATTCTGAAAGTCAGTGAACATATCCCTACCTTCTTCCTACTCCCAACCTCTTTAGCACAGCATTGACAAGGGGCCACGAGGTGATGCTTTGACAGAACACTTAGACTTGGAATCAGGAAGAGATCTGAATCCAATATGGTATTAGCTGTGAGAACCAGAGACAAGTCAATTCACCTCTGTGTGTCTCAGTCTCCTTAACTGTAAAGTGGGAAGAAAAATTACCCCTACTTTGCAAAAATTGCATTAAGATAATTGTAAATTAAAGAAAATAATATATGTTAAGTGCCTAACACAAGGTCTGTCACACAAATATGCCTTCCTTCCTTCTTTATCCCCTCCCCATTCTGGCTCCTTTCTTCCCAACCCAATCTCCCTCCTGTAAATAGCCTTCAGTTCTCAATGTCTTTTTTGAAAATGATCCCCTATCCCTCTACTGAGAGCATACAATGATCGAGCCCAAACTTGACTAGGCCAGAGTGTTGAAAGACTAACCCACCCCTCCTTTTGTACCCTATGCTTCTCTTTATGAAGCAAAAATTCACATTGGCCATTTTATTTGATTTGTCACACTATGGATGAATACACACCCAAACACCCACACACCCACACATCCACACACTCACCCACACATGTACATAGAGTCATGTTTACAGTCACAGACATGACAAAAGGGGAGGAAGGGTGGGAGATAGCAGTGACTAGAAGAAGATCTTTGACTTTGGGGACAGGTATCAGGGCCACAAAAGAAACTCAACTCAAAATATCTTTGTATTTTCACAGACTTGGGCAATTCAAGTTAAGTGCAGAAGCAGTGAGGACACTGACCAACCTAAAATCAAGAAAATGTTTTCACATCATTTGGAAAGGATATAAAGAGAAGACAAAACTCTTTGATTATCTTTGATCATCTGGTCCTAGCTTTTTTCACTGGCTGGGTGACTTTGAAAAAGTCACTTCAGCCTTACTGCCATCAATTTTCCTATCCATTTTATCAGATGATTGAACTAGGTGATCTCTAAGAAAGACATGCTACCATTGCCATGGACTGCCTGGAATTAGAAAGCTCCTGCATTGCAGAATCCTCTCTACTATTGTTAATACCTAGAAAATTTCTTCTATTCACCTTTTCCTGGTTGAATAATAAAGAAACAAAAGACAATTCTTCCCACTATACACCAAAGAAAATCATTTCAAATCATGGCTTGCCTGAGTTTAGAGGCCTGGTCTGCAGGGTTCTCTGGAATATCTACCTCTATGCTGATCTAAATAATACTCTTATTAACAGCTGTCTCTCATCCTAGGGCAGCAAATTCCTGGCTCCCACTCCCCTTTTCTCTGTCCTTCAAATTCATTGTGCTGAGTTGCAGTTTCCTTTTGCAGGACAGAATTCAATCTTAACTCTCCCCATCCTAGCCCTGCCCTGACTCAGTTTATATGCACCCCCAACCTCTGGAATCTATTGTTGGTAAATTCCCTTTATACTCTCCTTTGTCTGGATACTCAAAGGGGTCTTAATATCTCCCCAAAGACACTCCATCCCTCACCAGGCTCTTCAGAGCTAGATGAACCTCTCAGACCCTTAAACATCAAGGTCTGTCACTTTTCTAACCCAAAAGGCATTCCTCTGTTGAGGTTCACCTCCTCTGTCTATCACAAGCTATATCCTTTTATTCGCATAAACTAGCCTCTAAATTATTCTCCATTTTTCTTCTAGGCTCACTGTCTTTCCTATATGTCTTTAAATCTTATTTACCTTGGTTACCCAAATCTACTATCCTTCAGCCAGCCACAGAGGTGGCCAAAGCTCAGACATAATCACTACTCAAAACTCTCCTTTCCCATTTCCAATTATTATGTTCTATCCTGTCTCTCATTACTTTTAAACCTATTATTTTCCCTCACACTGAGCTCCAGTACCATGTGATAAAGGAAAAACTTCTAGATTTGAAGTCTAAGGATCTGCTTTCAAATTCCTAACTTGTGGAGAAAAAGAAGGAGAATCAAAATGGTGGTATTATGTCAGGGACTTCCCTGAGTTCTCCTCAAATCCTCAAAATACCTTTAAATAACGACTAAAGAAATTCTAGAATGGGCAGCTACATGGCACAATGGAGAGAGCACCAGCACTGGAGTCAAGAGGATCTGAGTTCAAATTTGGCTTCAGACACTTAATACTTACTGAGTTGTGGGACCTTGGGCAAGTCACTTAACCCCATTGCCTTGCAAAAATCTAAAAGAAGAAATTCTAGAGCAGCAGAACCACAAAATAACAGTGAAATAATTTTCCAGCCCAAGACAAAAAGGTGAACAAAAAAGATCTGTACTCTAAGAACACAGTCTAGCACAGACCACACCAATATCTACCAGGCCCAGGAAACCAGGAGCAATTCTTAGGGTGATTTAATGGCTGCAATAGGAGTTTCCAGCCCTAGCAGCCCACAGAAGATAAGGGGATCAAACAGAGGATTAAATTTTACAGGGGTCCTTAACAGGTACCAGGGACAGGACTTTATTTCATTAACTATACTTGGATCTGAGTTACAGTGCAGGTCATAGTCTCCATGCCAAGAAAGCCCCAGCACAGCAGAGCTTGTGATCCCAGTGGAGCAAGGACCCTGTTCACAGTTTCATTGTTGAAAAAAGGCAGTGTGATTGCTCACAAATCAGTGAACAAGAGTAATAAGCACACCCCACCCTTTACCATACCACCTTGCAAAAGTTAAGAATTATCTCTGAAAACAGCTTGAAATGTTGGACAATGCCCCCTCCACTTGGGAATAAGTGCCCCACTTTAGTATAAAAATAAAATCAAGGAAAAAAACTAAAAAATGAACAAAAACCAGAAAATTTCTGACCACAGAATATTAACTATGGTGACAAGGAAGATAAAAACACATATTTAGAAAGAAACCTGCATTCTAAAACTTCAAGAAAAGTATCTATTTTTCTCAGGCCATGGAAAGATTTTTTAAAATAATGGAAGTGACATAATGGAAAAATTAGGAAGAAAAATGAAAGTGATTCACTAAAACCATGAATACTTGTTAAAGAAGACACAAAATACTAAAGAAAATAGCACCTTAAATAAAGTAAAAGACCAAAAGTAAATAAGACACAAAAATATAATGAAAAGAAGGATCTTAAAAAACAGAATTGACAAAATAAAAAATTTTATAAAATTTCACTGAGCACAAGAACTTAAAAAATAGAATTGGCCAGGTATAAAGGAGGTATTGTTTCCCACCAAAGAAAATAATTCCTTAAAAGTCAGAATTGGGTATATGGAAACTAAAGACATTATGAGACATAAACAAAATCAAAAAAGTGAAAAAATAAAATAAAATGGGAAACATCTCATTGGAAAACTAATCCTATCTGGAAACTATATCTAGGAGAGATAATTCAAGAATAATTAAAGTTCCTAAAATTCATGATCTAAAAAAAGAACCTAAAAATCATATTTCAAAAATTTATCAAGGAAAACTACCTTGTTATTCCAGAACTAGAGAACAAAATAGAAATTGAAAGTATCCCTTGATTACTTCCTGAAAGAGATCCCAATATTATAATCAAATTCTGGACCTCCTTTTTTTTAAAGAGAAAACACTGTAGTAGGGGTGGCTAGGTGATGCAATGGATAGAGCACTGGCCTTGGAGTCAGGAGTACCTGAGTTCAAATCTGGCCTCAGATACTTAATAATTACCTGCCTGTGTGGCCTTGGGCAAGCCACTTAACCCCACTGCCTTGCAAACCTAAAATCAAAACAACAACAACAAAAAAAAAAAACCCTGCAGTTAACCTAAAAGGAAAAAATATCAAATATCTTAGAACTACATTCAGGATAAAATAAGATTTGCAACTTCTACTCTAAAGGATTCTAAGACTGGAATATGATATCCCAGATGTCCAAAGAACTAGGATAATCCATCAGGTGAAAAATAGTGCATATTCAATGAAATTGAGGAATTTCAAATATTGCTGATAAAGAGACCAGAGCTGAAAAGAAAATTTGAATCTCAAATATGACATGCAAAGTAATCATAAAAAAGTAAAAAAAAAAAAGACATAAGGGATTCCATGAGAGTAAACTGCTTATAATCCTATATGGGGAAATGATTTTGTATAATTCTGAAAAGATTTCTGATTGTTAGAACTATTAGAAGTATCATAGACAAAGGGCCCAGATATGAGTTGAACGTGCTATTTTGATTTAAAAAAATTAAAGAATGACAAAGAATAATGTACTATAAAAAGTGGAAAAGGACAAGTAGAATGGTATAAATAATGTGACATAAAAGAGTCCTGAGAATCATTTTACAATGGAGTGGTAAATGGAAGAAGTAGAGAGAGGTCACATGAACCTTCCTCTCTTTGGAATTGGCTCAAAGAAGGAATAATAGATGTATTCACCTTAGTGTAGAGATCTATCTCATCATACAGGAAAGTCAAAAAGAAATGGGGATAAGAGAAGGAAGGAGCTAATAGCTAATAGAATGGAAAGCATTTTGGGGGATAAAAATCAGAGGCAAAGCACTTTTAAGAATGGTCTGGATCTGGGGCGGCTAAGTGATGCCTGGAGTCAGGAGTACCTGAGTTCAAATCCAGCCTCAGACACTTAATAATTACCTAGCTGTGTGGCCTTGGGCAAGCCACTTAACCCCATTGCCTTGTAAAAACCTAAAAAATAAAGAATGGACTGGGTGAAAGGAGAGAATGAACAAGTGGGGAAGAAGATAGAAATAGACAGTTGGTAATTATTACTGTGAAAAAAATTCAGTGAGTTTCTCTGATAAAGACTTCATTTCTCAAGCACATAGAAAACAGATCAAATTTATGGAAAAGAGCCATTGCTCAACTGATAGTTAGTCAAGGGATATGAACAGGCAGTTTTCAGATGGGAAAGATGAAAATTTAAGTAACTCTGAGTTACTTCCATATCTGTTAGACTGACTAATATGAGAGAGTAGGAGGATGGGTTTTAGAGGACATGCTGGAAAACTGGAATACTGATGTTGTGAAGTTGTGAACTGATTCAACCACTCAGGGTAGCAATTTGAAACTATGCTTAAAGGGGTATAAACTATGCATACCCTTTGACCAAGTAATACCACTACTAGGTCTGTACCCCGAAGAGATAAAAAAACAAAACTGAAAAGGATCTATGTGTACAAAAATTATTTGTAGCAACTCTTTTAGTGATGGCAAGAGAATTGGAGTTTGAGGGGAAGTCCATCCACTGGGGAGTGACTGAACAAGATGTTGTATACGATTATAGTGGATGCTATTGTTCATTGAAAAATGATGAGTGTGATATTCTCAGAAGGGCACGAAAAGACTTAGACGAACTGATGCACGGTGAAGTGAGCAGAGCCAGGAGAAAATTGTATACAGTAACAATACTGTAGGATGATATACCATGAATAACTCAGCTATTCTCAGCAATGTAATGATCCAAAGCAATTCTCAATGGTTTTTTTGTTTGTTTGGTTGGTTGGCTGGGTTTTTTTGCAAGGCAATGGCGTTAAGTGGCTTGCCCAAGGCCACACAGCTAGGTAATTATTAAGTGTCTGAGGTTGCATTTAAATTCAGGTACTCCTGACTCCAGGTCTGGTGCTCTATCCACTAAGCCACCTAGCCACCCCCATCAATGGTTTTTGATGAAAGGTGTTATCCATCTCCAAAATAAGAATTGTTAAGAGTTTGAATGAAGATCAAAGCTCCTTTTTCTTCATTTTTCTTGTTTAATTTACTTTGGGGGAGGGGATGTTTGTATTTTCTTTCACAGAATGACTTAAATGAAATATATTTTGAATGATTGCCCATATAATCTATGTCAGATTGCCTGCCTTCTCACTGGGGGGGGGGGGGTAGAGAAGAAAAATTGGAATTAAAAATTTTTAATGGAATTTTAAAATTGTTTTTATATGTAATTGCAAAAATATATATTAAATAAGATTTTTTTAAATCCTAATTTTTCATTATCTTCGTGCAAAATCTTTTCAATTTAATTTCATCAAATGTAACCATTTAGCATTTTTTAATGTTCTCTATCGCTTCTTCTTTAGTCATAAACTATTCCCTTTTCCATAGCTCTGACAGGAAAGTTATTCATTGTTCTCCAAATTGGCTTATGATATCACCATTTATGTCTAAATCCTGTACCCATTTTGACCTTATCTTGATGTAAGGTCCATGTCTACTTCCTACCATACTATCTTCCAGTTTTCTCAACTGTTTTTATCAGAGTGAATTCTTCTCCCAAAGATGGAATCTTTGTGTTTATCAAATGCATATTCCTTTAGTCATTTGCTACTGTTTCTTTTGCACCTAATCTTTTCTAACCAGTACCAAACTGTTTTGATGATTGATGCTTTATAATATAATGTTAAATCTGATATGGATAGATCACCTTCTTTTGCATTTTTTTTTAGGTTTTTGCAAGGCAAATGGGGTTAAGTGGCTTGCCCAAGGCCACACAGCTAGGTAATTATTAAGTGTCTGAGGCTGGATTTGAACTCAGGTACTCCTGACTCCAGGGCTGGTGCTCCAGCCACTGTACCACCTAGCTGCCCCAATACATATTATTCTTGACCACAACCAAAGACTTATTTAAAAACCTTACTTTTTCAGCTATGTAAACCATATTACCAAAATGTGATTTTATTCATCACAGCACAATTCTTTCTCTTAATTTGTCACAATTAAAATATTCCCCTTAAAAGATAAAACATCAACCAAAAATGTTTTTAACCTATTCACAACTCAACAACCAAACATTTTCAAATTGCTTTATCAATTTAATGGTAAGAAGCAGACATTAATAAATAGCAAGAATTCCACTCTTCCCTAGCCATCTTCCCCTTCAAAAGTCTTAATATTTAACATTCATTTCTTTTTTTTTTTTTTTGCAAGGCAAATGGGGTTAAGTTGCTTGCCCAAGGCCACACAGCTAGGTAATTATTAAGTGTCTGACACTGGATTTGAACGCAGGTACTCCTGACTCCAAGGCTGGTGCTTTATCCACTATGCCACCTAGCCACCCCTTTTTGCATTTTTTCATTAATTCCCTTGATATCCTTGATTTTTTTTAATTCTCCCATTTAGGCTTAGTTACTGGTTTTTAGTTCAATAATGTGATTTCTTTGGAAGTTTGATTGGTGTGGAATTGAAGAAGTAATTTAATGTAGATTGAATTATCATTTTTATTATTTTAGCTTGACCTAACCATGACATTTGCCCAGTTGTTTAGATTTGGTTTTATTTCTGTGAAAAATTTTTATATCTGTTTTCAGATAGTTTCTGAGTTTGCCTTGGCAGGTAGATTCCCATGTATTTTATGTTGTCTACAGTTATTTTAAATGTAATTTCTCTTTTTTTATCTCTTACTGCCGTGCCTTGTTAGTAATATACTGAAATACTGATGATTTATGTGGGCTTATTTTATATCCTGCAATTTTGCTAAAGTTACTAATTGTTTCAAATATTTTTAAGATGATTTTCTAGGGTTTTCTAAGTACACCATCATATTATCAGCAAAGATTAGTTTGTTTCTTCATTTCCTTCAATTTCTTTTTTTTTTTTTTAGTTTTGTTTTGTTTTTTCTTTTGCAAGGCAATGCCATTAAGTAGCTTGCCCAAGGCCACACAGGTAGGTAACTATTGTCTGAGGCCAGATTTGAATTCAGGTATTCCTGACTCCAGGGCCGGTGCTCTATCCACTGCACCACCTAGCCACCCCTAATTTCTTTTTCTTCTCTTATTTCTAAAGCTAACTTGTCTAATGAAATATTGGATAATGGTGGCAATTTAGGTATTCCTGTTTCACCCCCAAGCTTATTCTACATTATCTTTGTGACCATAGGCAAGTCAGTTAATCTCTTTGGGCTTCAACTTCCTTAGTTATAAAATGAATGTGAAGTAGAATGCACTCTGAGGTCTCTTATCTCTAAATTTATGCTCCTTTGAAATCTTCCATTTACTGTCCATTTCCTGCACTGGCCTAAGTTCAAATCCAGCCTCAGATCCTTAGTAGCTATGAGAACTAAGTAAACCATTTAATTTCTGCTTCAGTTCCCTAATCTATAAAATAGGGGGTAAAAATAGCTCCTACTTCCCAGGGTTTTTATGAGGACAAAAATGAAATACTTGAAAAAATGCTTCATACATCTTAACATTAATGCCAAACTAACATTAGTACATGAAATAAAATGCAGAATATTACAAAGAAAACCAATCCCACTCAGATCATTAACAATTTTTTAAATGTTCATAAATGCTAGGGCAAGAACTCCCATTCCAGAGGATGATAAAATTTGAGGACTGGGAAAGATAAGGGAACTGATGCCAAAGATTTCAACTTAGTCATTGATGTTCAGCAGCTCAAAGACAGGATTTGGACCAGAAAATAGGGCCTTCAAGTTCCCATACCTTTCCCTAATTCAGTTGTGGAGTTGTCTGCAACATGTTAAAGGTAAAAAGATGGAAGAAAAGAAGAAAGGTTAATAATATCTGGACAGACCTAGAGATGCACTAGGCAGGGGGAGTGGGCTGTATAGGGAATAATAGCAATTAAGTGGAGTTGATCCAGGGGTGAATGTCCAGTGGGGTAGAGAAAGAAAACAAGGAAATGGATTGATAATACAGAGAGAGGAAGGTTTTCTGAATGGGATGGTCAGAGATCTGAAGAATGGGAGACAGGGGGTTTCAATGTTGAGAGTGAGGGGAAGTTTTCAATCAGAAGAAAGGCAATAGAAAATAGACATAGGGACAAGACTAGGTGAAGAAACTAAGCCAAGTTCATAATGATAAATTCAGATTTTTCATAATTATTTTCACTGACCCCCAAGTACCCATCCCCACACCCCTTAAAAAATTCCTCATATACATAGAATTGAGAAAAAATTCTGAAAAATGGAAACAAAACCCTTATAACAAATATACATAGTCAACCAAAACAAATTTCAACTTCCCTATGTCCAAAAATTTTTTTGTTTCAATGAATTCTCTTCTGTGACAGAACAGGAGTATCATGTTTCATCATGTGTTCTCTGGAGAAATGGTTGGTTACTATGTTGATTAGAATTCTAAAATCTTCTAAAGTTATTTGAGAATCCCCTGACTTCTTTCAAGATTAGCTCAAACACTACCTTCTGTAGAAATCCTTTTCTATTCATCCAGAATAATAATGCTCTTTCCTTTAAGGTGTCTTTCATCTAATCTTTATGTATTTTATGTACCTAATCATATATATATATATATATACATATATATATATATGTTATATACTACATTAGCATATAAACTCTATGAGAATGGGTTTGCTTTTTCCATAGGACTCTGAAAATTAGCATGGTGTCTGATATATTGTAAGCCCTTAACATATGATTATTAATTGATTGAATGATTGAGATCATTTTCTAAAAATATTTTAGTATGACTTCTGTGAAAAGCTAACTATTTGGAGCTAAAATAAAATAAAATTTAAAAAAAATAGGTTAGATATGAAGTTTATTCTCTGATTTACAGAAAACTTATAGGTACTAGAAATTATAAAAATCTACCCAGAGTGAAATAAGAAAAGCATTTTTCTAGAAAACACACAGTCATAAACTTTTGACAGAGAACCAATCGGATTATATACATAAAGGGGTCATTGATCATTTTAGTTCATTTCCCAATCCATAAAGTTTGTTTTATGTTAGTAGTGGCAAAGATCCAGTTAGCAGTAAAACTTGTGCCACCTTTCTGACTTGAAATATTTTGTGTTTTTTTTTTATCAGATAGGGTATAGTCATATAAAGCATTGGGTTTCTCTCTTTCAAAATGTCACAAGTACAGGAATTTATTTGTGACCCTTAGGGAGATAACCAGACAAGTTTCCTGCTTTCTAAAGATGGTTTCTCCCTGATTGTTGACACAACTGCAGATCAATTTTTTTTATTCAATTAGAGGTGGACCAGGTTAATTTTTTTACAGTCAACAATCAGATGGAGAGGAACAGACCTCGACATGGCAAATTGACATTTTTTGCACACAGAGCTAGCATTCAGACTTACAAACCTAAATAGGAGATTGAGAAAGCAGTTTTTGATCAGAAATATAAATTTTGAAACTCAATAACTTTGATATTTCTTAGAATCAAAGGAAATAATTTGTGAATTAAAAAAATAAAGGGGGTCACCTAGAGCTAATTTTGCTTCATTAAAATAAGTAATGCCAAGTGAATCTTATTTCCTTTTGGGGGGATACATGTATCAGGGATCCCTGTAGTAGTAGGATAGATAGATTTGAGCAAAGCATTTAACAGTCTCTTAAAATATGTGTACTCTCATTTAATACATAATCTTGTAGATGAAAAGGAGAGAGATAGGAGCTAGGGCAATAGCTCCCAAACTGTGAAGCACAAATTCAAATGATTTATCTGGGGAATTGATTTTCATTTTTCAATGAAATTTATGAATTTATATAAGTATATTAAGTGAGAATAGATTTTGCTATATATTTTCTCATTGAAAAGAAACTAAGAATATAATGCTCTACAATTTGGAATTATGCTCAAAGGGCAATGAAAATCTACATACTCTGATCCAGCAATACCACTACTGGGTCTATACCCTGAAGAGATCATAAAAAAGGGTAAAAACATCACTTGTACAAAAATATTCATAGCAACCCTGTTTGTGGTGGCAAAGAATTAGAAATTGAGTGAATGTTCATCAATTGGGGAATTACTGAACAAATTGTGGTATATGTACATTATGAAACACTATTGTTCTATTAGAAAACAGGAGGGATGGGACTTCAGAGAAGCCTGGAATGATTTGCCTGAACTGATGCTGAATGAGATGAGCAAAACCAGAAGAACATTGTACATCCTAACAGCAACATGGAGTTGATGATCAATCTTAATGGACTTGTTCATTCCATCAGTACAACAATCAGGGACATTTTTGGGGTATCTGTGAAGAAGAATACCATCTGTATCCAGAGAAAGAAATGTGGAGTTTGAACAAAGACCAAAGACTATTACCTTTAATTTTTAAAAAATAATTATCTTATTATGTGATTTTGCTATCTCTTATATTTTATTTTTTTTCCTTAAGGATATGATTTCTCTCTCAACACATTCAATTTAGATCAATGTATAGCATAGAAACAATGTAAAGACTAACAGACTGACTTCTGTGGGGGGTAGGGTGGAGGAAAGCGAGATTGGACGAAAAATTGTAAAATTCAAAAATAATAAATTTTTAAAATTTTTTTTAAATGTTATGAAAAGAGTGTAATGCTCTAAAGTCATATATTAGAGAGGAGTTAAAGATTTGTTCATCCAAAATCCCAGATCCTAAAAATGGAAAACAATGATAAATGCTATGTCAGTTGAGAAAACTACTGTTCTTGGAAAGATTTGAATGAATTGATGCAGAGTGGGGTGATTATCAACTATGATGGACTTGTTCAGTTCAGTAGTACATTGATCAAAGACAATTTTAAAGGACTTGTGATGGAAAATGACATCCATATCAGAGAAGGAACTTTGAAGTTTAAATGGAGGTCAAAACTTAGCATCTTCAATTTTTAAAGGTTGTCTTATGTATTATATCATTTTTTTCTCTCTGGTTTCTTTCTTCCATTGATATTTGATTCTTCTCTCACAACATGATTAATAAGGATCTACGTTTAGCATTGTTATAAATGTAGAGTCTGTATTAGATTGTTTTTCTGTCATAGAGAGTGAGGTTGGAAGGGAAGGGAGAGAGGGAGAAAATAAGAAATTCAAAACCTTGCAAAAAATCATTGGTTGAAAATGATCCTGGCATGTAGTTGGAAAATCAAATAAATAAAATATATTTTTAAAAAAGAGATACTAGGAATTTCTGGGGCAGTGCCAAGATGGCATTGTGAAGCTAATAGTCTCCCATAATTTTTCCCTACACAAAACTAAATGAAGCCTCTGCACAGACATTAAAGTTTTAGATCCCACCAAGAAAATGAGATCCAAAGAAGTTTTCAGCTGTAAACATTGTGGGGGATCTTCAGTGAAGGTTTGTCTCTTTGGGGGAAAGGATGAAGTAAAGTCTAATTAGAAGAGTGGAAAAGCCAAGAGGAAACTTTAAGCCACAGGGCAGTTCAGGTCCTGACAGCTTGACAACAGCATAAGTTCCAACTAATTGATAGCAAGCCAGCAGAGAGGGTCCCAATTCCAAAGAAAGTCTGAACCCTGGGAAGACAGGACCAAAGATAGCTCTGGCTTGGGAACAAAACACTGCATAGACAGAACCTGGAGATAAAATTTGAGCTTATCAACAAGCAGTAAATTAATCAGGCTTTGACTGATGGTATCTAATTGATGAATAACATGAGAGAAGATACACAAAGATCCTTTATTTTAAACCTCTGCGAAGGCAAAGCCTGGACTGCACTGGCAACATCTTAGCCACCAACAAGCCAGGTATCAGATCCCAGCCTTAGTATGAAAAACATGGATCTATACTACCTATACCTCAGGATTAGAGCTCAGATATTTCAGGATAAGCAAAAAAAGCTAAAAGCGCACTTACTATAGAAAGTTACTATGTAGATAAAGATGATAACAATGCCACCTTGGAAGAAGGAAACTGTGAAAAATTAACCACAGGGGTCATCTCAAAAGAGTCTATGAATTGTACTCAAATCCAAAAGTTCATAGAAAAGCTTAAAAAAGAAATGAAACATGTATATTTTTAATTTACAAAATTTCCTTTCACCCTCCCTCCCCAACTCCCTTCCCTCAGCAATAAATAGTCAGATTAGCATTATGCATGCATATTTCTGATAAACATGCCTACAGATTAGTCATTTTTGGTATGAGGAATTAGGATTAAGAGAAAGAGATACATAAGAGATAATTTTTTATAAAGTGTTTATAAAGTGTTCATCAGATTCTGAAGGATTTTTTTTGTTTGTGTTTTGTGTTGTTTTTCCTTCCTCTGGATGGGGATAACATTGTCTATAACCAGTCTAATATAGTCGTCCTAGCTCTCTGAACTGCTCAAAGGAGCTGCATCCATCAAGATTGATCATCTCACAATGTTGCTGTTAAAGTATACATTGTTCCCTTGGTTCTGTTCCCTTCACTCAGCATCAGATCCTGTAATTCATTCCATGCTTCTCTAGAGTCTGACCATTTATGGTTTCTTATAGAACAATAATATTCCATAGTATTCATGTACCATTATTTCTTTAGCCACTCTTCAATTGATGCACATCCCCCTCAATTTCCATTTCTTTGCCACTACAAAAAGAGCTGCTAGGAATATTTTGGAACACGTGGGAGTTTAACTTTTGTTTTAAGATTTTTTTCTGCATATAGGCCTAGAATTGGAATTGTTGGGTCAAAGGGAATGAATATTTTTATTGCTCTTTAAGCATAGCTCCATATTGCTCTCCAGAAAGGTTGCATCAGTTCACAACTCCACCAGCGATGTATCAATGTCCCAATCCTCCTACAAACTCTCCAGCATTGATCATTTTTCCCTTTTTCTCATCTTGACCACTCTGATAGATGTGAAGAGAAACCTCATAGTTAATTTAATTTGCATTACTCTAATCAATAATGATTTGGAGCATTTTTTCATATGATTATATATAACTTTAATTTCTTATTTTGAAAACTGTCTAGTTTTATCCTTTGACCCTTTATCAATTGGGAATGACTTCTAACTTTATAAATCTGATGCAATTCCCCCACCTCTCTCTCTTTATATATATATATAAATTATATATATATATATATATATATATATATATACATATATATATAAATTTTATATTAGAATATATAATGTATACAATATATATAAATATATATTTATATATATATACATACATATATATATATATATATATATATATACACATGAAATGAGACCTTTATCAGAGCTCCTAGTTGTGAAGATTGTTTCCCAAATTTCTGCTTTCTTTCTGATTTTGGCAGCATTGATTTGATTAGTGCAAAAACTTTTTTAATTTTATATAGTCAAAATCATTCATTTTGCAGTTTATAATGTATTCTACTACATTTGTCATAAATTTATCCCTTTCCATAGATTTGATAGAGTATTTCTTGGTCTATTAATTTATCTATAACCCATTTTGACCTTATTTTGAAATAGAGTGTGAAATGTAATGCCTAATTTTTGCTGTACTATTTTCCAATTTTCCCAATTTTTGTCAAATAGTGAGTTCTTATCTCAGAAGCTGATATCTTGGGGGGTTGTCAAACAGTAGATTGCTGTAGTCATTTACTGTGGGTTTTTTTTAACCTATCCTAATGTACTGATGCATTACTCTGTTTCTTTATTTTTTTTCCACATTATACAAACCCTTAGATTCTCTTTATTCACTGGTCCATTTTTCCTACAACAAATATGTCTGAAATCATCTCTAATAAAATTATTTACAACATTTCCAAGGAGAGGGATTATTTCTGCCCCCATTACAGCTATTCACAGAGTACTTCCACTGAACAAGACATCACCAGCTACCTAAGAACAGCCACTGTGTCTGATAATTTGCTTAGGAAACAAATGTAAAATCTAGACATTTACAACAGTAGGTTGTCATTCCTCACAAGAGACAACAATCTTTTTGGAAAACTTGAACTCCATCTTGCCACCACAAATGGTTTATCAACTCTGCCTTTCTTGCTGTTCATTTAATCAAGAGGCTGCGTGGTTTAAGAGAGGGACAGAATTATTAAAATGATTAACTGTACAGAAATTGTCATGTTTGCTTTTAAAAATCATAGGTCAAAAATTGCTTTTTGTAAAATTCACACACATTTACAAGTCTCAAGTTGCCTGAAGTGATTTACTTGGATTTCCTTCATTTGGACTGCATCACGCTGGCAGCAGGTTCTTTTGAAGTGCTAGAAGCTGAGGCCGGCCCAGAAGATCCTTTGCACTGCCCATTTTCCCCACTCTCTGGGGCAGTGGTGGGTTCCTCAGCTCTTGAGTTTCTCCAGCTTGGAGTTTTAGATTTCTCCCCTGTCTCCTTGGGCTCATTACTTTGACTGGAGATTACAGCAGCATTTGCTTCCAGTTCTGGTCTGTGTGCAGGTCCCTGAGGTGGTACAGCCGGGATCTCCTTCTGGGCCAGATTTGGTGAAGGTGCTGGTGGCCTACTTGCAAAATCTGAGAGTTTAGGGCCTGTGTTGTCCAATTTAATTCCTTGTTCTCCAGACAGTGATTGTTGGTCAGGGTCCTCAAGGCCAGTTGGATGGGTATCTGGAGTATTAAGTTCTCCTTGTTGATTACTTTTCTTCTTCCGTGGTGGTTTCTTCTTCTTGGGTTTATTTGCATTTGTATCATTCTGTTTATTGTTCACCCCAAAGTGGCCTGCAGAAATGTCACTTTGTAGTAAATTCATTAATAAAGGACTTGTTAGAGTGATGTCTTTATTGACAGGGAAACCAGGATTCTGACCACAGGAGATCTGATTTCCATTTGGTGCTCCACTGAAGGGTGCATTAAAAGGCATCCCATGCCCTGAAAAGTGGTTCCTTGAGGTGCTGTTTCCTTGCATTGCCTGCATGTGAGGTGGCACCATGTTTGATGGCTGCATGGAAACATCAGGCATCATCTGGGAAATGTTGACTTCATTATTTGTGGGGGTAGTGGCATCATTATGCTGCTGGGACATGTGTGAGCCAGGTCCTGGTGGTCTTAGAACCTGCCCCTGAATTCCCATAACCTCAGATGGATTGCTATTCACTGGGCCTTGCTGGGCCATCATTTGTCCTGCCATTTGTCCTGTAAACTGAACCATATTTCCTTGCATGTTTGGAGTTGGTCCTCTCATTATCTGAGCTGGTCCTGTCATAACATTGGATTGGTTCTGACCATTAAATGGTTGCTTATTTCCTTGCATCTGATTGGTCATTATTTGCTCTATCATTGGATTCTGCTGTAGCAAGACCTGGCCTTGAGGTCCCATCATTTGATTATGTGGTGCCATCATCTGCTGGCCCTGCTGGGGAATCATTTGTTTGGGGGGGGGTCATTCTTTGTGGTAAAGGCCCAAGGTTTTGGTTTTGAGGGGCTACCATCATTTGGCCTTGTGGCATAAGTTGGGCATGAGAAAGGATCATTGGGTTTTGAGGGTTCAGGGCTCCTTGAGCCTGAGAGTTCACCATTTGTCCTTGGGAGGACACAATCTGCTGATGCATACCCATCATTTGAGATGGGGGTCCTTGCTGAGGCTGACCTTGCATGCTTCCCATGTTCACCTGAGGAACTCCACTGTTATTTGTTTGTTGACTGGTTATATTGCTATGAAGTCCCATCATATTGGGCTGTATCATATTTGGTGGCCCATGTAATACTTGCATCTGGTTCTGGGGAGGACCAGTTCCTTGGCTACCTGTGTGCTGTAAACTCTGGTTTCCTTGTAGCTGAGGGGTTCCTGTGTTCCTAGGGGTTCCAGAGGCTGTTGAAGGCACTTGGCCATGCATAAAATTCTGATTGGCCTGTCCTGTCAAGAAGCCAGGTGGGAGCCATTTAGGCATTCCTCCTAGACCTGTATGTAAACACTGTGGACCCTGATTTTGCTGTTGCATCACCATGAAGTTGGGTGGTACATTTCCCTGCTGAACCACAAGATTTTCACCAGGAGAAGTGACAGGCTGCTGAAATCCTTGAGGAAGAGAGTTAGTTTGAGGTGGCCTTGGTCCCATCTGCTGCGGTGTTTGGTTAACTGTTGGAGATGATGCAGGAGATCCCTGCTGAAAGGAGGAGGGAGACAAGGCAGGAGACTTGTTCATTAGGTGAGGCTGCTGATGGTATTGGAACCCGGGAAGGTCCCCCTTGGAGGTTCTTCATTTGAGGAGCAGTAAATTGACCTGGGTTGCTCATTGGAAGAAAATTTGTGTGGGACTGTGAGGCTTGCTAGCTTCCAAAAGGATATGGAGGTGGAGGATGGGAAGGAATCTGTACTGTGTCTAAAGATGGCTGTGCCTGAAGCTGCTGCTGCATAGGACCAGGAAGGGGGGCTTTTTTCCACCCTTGATTTGCTGTCAATGTACCCAGAGCACCCTGGGCTGGTGGAGGCTGAAGAGCTCCAGAAGGCAACTGGTTCCAGCCAGGAGGTACAGGCACCTGAGTGGGGCCAGTAAAAGGAGGCCGAATACCCTGTGGCTGCTGCTGATGTTGCTGTGGGGGTCTAGGTTGCATCTGTTGCCGCTGCTGCTGCTGCTGAAGCTGCTGAAAATTAGGTGGATTTATTTGTCTGTTAACTAGAACAGGCTGCATTTGGTGGAGTTGAGGAGCCAAGGACCCTGAGGTATGACTCTGTTGTTGTAGAGGAAGCCCAGAGAGGAGTGGATCCACTGAATTTGACTGTGAAGCAGGTCGAGGTGCTCTGGTCTGCATCTCTGGGTTAGAACCAGCAGCTATCATGGAAGAAGATACATTTCCACCCTGGGACATCATAACAGCTGCAGGATTGCTCATCCTTATTAATCCTGGACCACTAGCCATGGGAAATCCTGTCTCCATTCTAACAGAATTCCCAGTTGCCATGGGACCATTCATTCGAACATCTTGGCTTTGATTCTGAGCCAGAGCCAGGTTGATTGCTCCTTCACCTTCAATCTGAATGGAGAGAATTCCTAAATCCCTGAGTTGCTGATTGTAGTTCTGAGCCAAAATTCATAATCGCTCTGCAGCTTCCCGGGGGGATGCTGAATGTAACACGGACACTGTTCCAAGGTTCCACCTTCTGTACTTTGAGCTTGTTGGATTCCATGTGCAAAAGACTGGGAACATTCTCCAGTATGGTGTCCAATTTCCATTTCAAGTCTGTATCATCTATATTTCCTTTGAAAGCCACAAAGATAGTAGAATCTCCCAAAATGTGGTCATGTTTTGAGTCATCATCTCCCAGTCCAGAATCAAAATCCACCTCTGAGTCTTCCATTGTTGGTGAGCACAAAGAAGTATAAATATCTTCTAAATTTGGAAGGTCATCCAAAATCATGGTGTTGATTATTCAATACAAACACACCAAGCAGACAGTAAGGCAACCAAAACGATGTCTTGTCTTATTTAGCCAGACCACTGCCTTTAACTCCAAATAAACAGGCATTTGGGGACGCGGCAGTTTTGTACCTCCACAATCTCCAGTTTTCTGTTAGGGCCACCCTCCTTCATCCCTATGTGCCACAAACTGGCCAGAGAAGATATTCTAAACACTGAAGATTTCTGCAGCAGGCCAGGAGGGGAGAGGGAGAAGTCCTGCAGCTGCGGCCCGGCCAGAGGCCTCCGGTGGCGCCCCGCTCCGGCCCGTGGCCCGCGAGCGCTGCTCTGTCCGTCCCCGCGGCCCGGAGAGACGGACGGCGGGACACCCGGACTCCAGGAGCCGGCAGCGGCCTCAGACCCAGCGGGGAGGGGGAGGGGAGGGGAGGGGAGGGGGAGAGGGAGGGGAGGAGCGGGGCGGGGCCAGTATTACTCTGTTTCTTAACAAGTACCAGGCAGTTTTGATGAGTGACACTTTATAAAATAGTTTAAATCTGGTACAGGTGGGCCCCACCTTCCTTTGCATCAATTCCCTTGCTATTCTCTACCATTTGTTGCTCCAGACGAATTTTGTTACTATTTTTTCTAGCACAATAAAATAGTGATTTAGTAGTTTGATTGGTATGGCACTGAAGGAGTTAATTTAATTTGAGTAGAATTGTCATTTTTATTATACTACCTTGACCTAACCACGAGCAATTGACATTTTCCCAATTATTTAGATCTGACTTTATTTAGGTAAGAAGTGCTTTATAATGTTGTTCATACAGTTTCTGTGTTTGTCTTGGGAGATATATTCCCAAGTATTTAATGTTGTCTATAGTTACTTTAATTGGAATTTCTCTTTCTGTCTCTTGCTCTTGGACTTTGTTGTTCATATATAGAAATGCTGATGATTTATGAGGGTTTATTTCATGTCCTATTACTTAGCTGAATTTGTTGTTTCAAGGAGTTTTTTAGACGATTTTCTCTGGTTCTTTAAATACAATCTGCAAAGGGAGAAACCTTTGCTTCCTCATTGTCAATTCTGATTCATTCAATTTCTTTTTCTTCTAGTATTGCTGCAGCTAGCATTTCTAACACTATATTGATAATGGACATTCTTGTTTCATCCTTGATTATATTGGAAATGCTCCAAGTTTATTCCCATTACATATAAGATTTGTTAATATTTTTAGATAGGTACTATTTATCATTTTAAGGAAAATTTCATTTATTCCTGAACTTTCTAGTGTTTTTGATAAGAATAAATATTGCATTTTATCAAAGGCTTTTTCAGCATCTGTTGAGATAATCATATGATTTCTGTTGGTTTTACTATTGATATGTTCAATCATGTTGACTGTTTTCCTAATATTGGACCATCCCTACCAATCTGGTATAAATCTTACCTGATCATACTAATAACTTCCTGTTATTGCTCCTCAATGCTAAAATTTTATTTAAGATTTTTGCATCAATATTCATTAGGGAGATTCTATAATTTTATTTGAATATTTTGGTTCTTCCTGGTTTAGGTATCAGCACCATGTTGGTGTCATAAAAGGAGTTTAGCAGAACTCCTATTATTTTTAAATAGTTTATGTAGAATAGGAATTAATTGCTCCTTAAATATTTGGTAGAATTCACTTGTAAATCCATCTCTCCTGGAGATTTTTTCTTAAGGAGTTTATTGATGGCTTCTACAATTTCTTTTTCTGAAATGGGGTTATTTAATTTGTTTCCTCTTCTGTTAATCTGGGCAATTTGTATTTTGGTAAATATTTGTCCATTTCATTCAGATTATACAATTTATTGACATACAGTTTGGCAAAGTAGCTCTGAATTATCTCTTTAATTTCCTCCTCATTGGTGATTAGTTCACCTTTTTCATTTTTTATATGGGTAATTTGGTTATCTTCTTTCTTTTTTTAATCAAATTAACCAAAGCTTTTTCTATTTTATCAGCATTTTCATAAAACCAACTTTTAGTTTTGTTTATGAGATCAATGGTTTTCTTGCTTTCAATTGTATTAATCTCTTCCTTGATTTTCAGAATTTCTAATTTGGTATTTAATTGGGAATCTTTAATTTGTTCCAACTTTTTTAGTTGCATACTCAATTCATTGATCTCCTCTTTATTTTATTCACATAGGCATTTAGAGATTTAAAGTTTCCCCTCAAAATTGCCTTGGCTGAATCCCAAAAATTTTGGTATGATGTCTCAATAGAATCATTTTCTTGGATATAATTATTACTATTTCTATTATTTGCTGTTTGATCCACCCATTATTTAAGATAAGGTTATTTAATTTCCAGTTAGTTTTTCATTTATCTTTCCATGACTCTTTATTATATGTGATTTTTGTTTCATCATGGTCTGAGAAGTGAGTATTTATTATTTCTCCCTTTCTGCATTTGAGTATAAGGTTTTTGTGCCCTAGTTCACGTTCAATTTTGGTATAGGTGCCTTGTACTGCCAAGAAAAGGTATATTCTGTTCTATCCCCATTGAGTTTTCTCCAGAGGTCTATCATATCTAAGTTTTCTAAGATTTCATTCACCTTCTTAATTTCCCCTCTTGTTTATTTTGTGATTAGATTTATCTAGTTTTGAGAAAGGAAGTTTGAGGTCCCCCATTATTAGTGATGCTAGATATGTCTTCTTGTAATTCATTCAGCTTTTCCTCTAGGAATTTTGATGCTGTACCACTGGATGCATACATGTTCAGTAATGATATGACTTCATTACCAATGGTGTCTTTTAGGACAAGGTAGTTTCCTTCCTTTTAATGAGATCGATTTTACTTTTTACTTTATCTGAAATCAGGATCGCTACCCCTGATTTTTTTACTTCAGCTGAGGCATAATATATTTTACTCCAACCTTTTACCTTTATCCTGTGTGTATCTCTCTGCTTCAAATGTGTTTCTTATAAACAACATATTGTAGGATTCTAGTTTTTAATCAATTCTGATATCTGCTTCTGTTTTATGGGGCTATTCATCCCATAGAGTAAAGGTTATTATTTCCTTCCATGCTAACTTTCTCTATTTTTTATTTTGGGTGGGATGTAAAGGAAACTATATTAAAATAAAAGTATAATTTTTTCCATTTTAAGTTCAAAGATATCCTTAAATATCTCCATGGATGCTTTGAGGAGGTCCAGAGAGCTAAACTGAGAACCATTGCCTTTTAGGGCAATATTCTAAACCACCAAATATTTACTTTTTTTAAGAGAAGTTGTTCAGTGGTTTCTATCTTGGAAAGGTAGAAATGGAAATTGCTGACCTTTTGCATATGGTATGAAATGGAAAGGCATTTATTAAGTGGTTACTGTTCTAAGGATTGTGGATGCAAATTGAAAATCTCAATAGTACTACCCTCAAGGAGCTATTTTCTAATTGAGTTCTCATCAAATAAAGTAGAGTATAGATTCATAACATATGGAAAGATCAAATGATCCTTAGTTTTTGCAGAAAAGGAAAGAAACATGAAAGGAAAGCAAATAACAAAGCCTAGAAGACCTTGTAAAATCATGATGAAACAAATGAATCCTTGGCAAAACTGGGAAGCCTGCCAACTGAAGTCAATATTAGCACTAACAGTCTTATCAGGAAATTTCAAACTTTCCTCTTCCCCATAACAACACTGGGCCATTTCCCATGAGGTACTGAATACTTGTTGTCAATTGGAATCTAACTTCCATCTACATTTCCTATCTACTAGAGGTATCTATACTTTGGAAGTCCAGTGTTCTTGATCATGCAGCATCTTTCATGTCGTAGCTTGTTGATATCCATGGAATATTTTCATTTGGTTAGCTATTTTATATGAAAGAACAATATGGTCTTTTCATCAGCTTTGAAACTAATCCTTTACTTATGCATATCTATATGAATCAAAATGTGAATTCCTTGAGATTAAGAAGGGCCTTAATTTTCTATGTGTATCTCTAGCAAAATGACCAGTACGAATAAGCACTTAAGAGAAGTTTCTTTCCATTCCATCACATAAGGAAAACATTCACAATTTTATCTGGGCAAATTCCTGGTGTTGGAATTCTTCCTGCCTAATTGAGTCAACTTTTTTATTACTAGGCAGATAAGTCCTAGGGAGTTTCCTGAAGCACTTAGAAGTTCAGGTGCCTATTCAAGTATATAACAGGAAGACTGTCTGAATCACAGTTCTGACCCCAAGGTCATCATCATCATAGCTTCTACCCAAAGTTGCATGCAAGGTACTTAGTTAACATTACTGAAGGTGAGATCATGTTCCTGTTTATCCCTTGAGCTAGTGTTTCAGCAGCAGATATCCCTTTTATGTTTTATCCCTTTATGGTTGTGTGTGTGCATGCACCCAAGTGTTTACTTTATCTACTTCATAAGCATAACCAAACATATTTCAATGGTATTTCTATCAAGAAAATGCCACGAAGAAGGAAAAAATATTCTTGTTGAAAATATAGAGCTATCAGGTACCAGTACTCTATAAGTAATACAATATTTTTTCCAAGGTCTCTCCAAGTGGCATCTATGTCAATGTGGAGTATCCAGAACAGAAAAAAAATGTATTAAAAATATATATGAGCTAGACAGTCCATCCACCTGGTTGAGCAGTTTCTCTAGTGCTTCTGTATTGTGTATGTATGCAATCTGGGGCCATTACAAATAATAAATTGAATCTTCAATTGAATAAGAGAAGGCAATCAGTCTGAATTACACTTGAGAATTTGTTCATTATTTTCAAGGTTTCCATGTTGCTCTCTGTGGAGAAAAATTCATTCTTTTAATGTCAATATTTTTCTATTAATTCAATATGGTTGTGAATGATGGAAAACTAGGATCTCAAGATAAAAAATTACAAATGATCCAAGAATTATAATAAGACTGTAGCATATCACCAAAGATGACTGGCTGCATGAGATAATATAAAAGATCAAAGTTTCCATCACTCTGGGATCCTAGACTGATCTCATTGGGACTGATTAACCAAAGGAAAAAGAACTTTGAACATTAAAAATAAAGTATAAGGGATGCTGGGCCTTCCACCTTAGTACATGTTAGAATCATCAATAATGAGCCGATATCTTTCTGACCCCAAGGTCCTCCTTGTATGCTCAATGAGACACTTCTATTGACTTCAACAACTTTCCTCTATGTTAAGGTTTTAATCCTTTAACTCTTAGTCCAAATTAAGGGTGACTCAATATCTATTTTGGTTAATTTCAATAAATGTTACTAGTAATAGAAATATTTGTGTTGTGCGTGTTTTGAGGTCAAGTCATATCTGCTGCTGAAACACTAACTCAAGCCTTGTTTAAATTACCTTACAAAGGATTTACCTCAGAAACAATTAAGTAAAATTATTTTTGAGAAAAGAAAATCAAAATTTCATTTTAAGAGTTTGATTTATCTGAACACTGAGGGTATTATTTTGGCTTATTCACATTATATAAATTAGATGTAAAGTCACTTGAAATGAATTCCTGCATAAGGAAAAACCTGCTCTGATCACCTAAAAATGGTTTCACAAGTTTGAATTCCTTTAAAAATATGCACAAATTCACAAAAGGAATTAATTGGGACAAGTTTGGGGGAGAGGGAAAGAAAAGCAAGCTACACTGAAAACAATCTGAAACATGATTTAAATCCAGACAAATTTAAGAAATGAGTTTCTTAATTCATTCAGTATAGAATGTCAAAACTGGTATAGGATTTATGTTTGTTTGTTTTTTTCCTGAGCAGATGAAGTGAAGATGTATTCAATTGGATTAATGTTACTTGACAAGAAATATATTCTGATCCTTTTTGTTGAAGACTCCCCTAAATGTTATTCAATTCATCTTTTGGTACAAATAACTCCAAGGATATATAGGAAATTATTCTAGTTTGAATACCTCTCCAACATAAAAAGGGCTTTGAGAGTGAATAATGATAATCTAAGCAAAATTGCTTTTGATAGTCTTG
Source organism: Macrotis lagotis (assembly GCF_037893015.1). Lineage (NCBI taxonomy): Eukaryota > Metazoa > Chordata > Mammalia > Peramelemorphia > Peramelidae > Macrotis > Macrotis lagotis. The sequence continues at coordinate 838,482,567 of NC_133658.1, read as the reverse complement.
GGTCTAAAACATACAATAACTGCTATATTTTTTTTTTTGCTCAGTAAGACCAGATGTAAGGTACTTTCATTGTAGAGGCAATTAGAATTTTTGAGTAGTGCCACAGGCAGACAGACCTGTGTTAAGAATTTCACTGACACAAGCAATTGGAAGGATAGATTGGAGAAGTAAGTTACTTAAAATGTAGAAATGAATTAGGTGACTATCATCTCTACAGGTGAATAGAAAGATATGAAAGACTAAATTAGGGCAATAAAAAGCAGGAGATATATGTGAGAATGACTGGAGGCTGTAGCATAAAGATTTGGCAACTGATTACATATGTGAACTGAGGGAAGAACACATTAAAAACTTAATAAAAGCATTCACTCTGAGTCAACTATAATCTTCCTATTCCCCTCAAGGGAAGTCCTATCCCTTCTTTGAGCTTGTTTTCTTCCAATAAAGTTTTAAAAAAAACCAAAAATCAATTTTTGTTGTCCTTAGCTATAACAAAATGGAGAATGGTTCCTGCCTTTCTAATATTCTGGGTTCACTCCAAAGAGTTCAAGTACTGCTTATATGGGGCAGTAGATAGAGGGCCAGCCTGAAGTCAGGATCAAATCTGGTTTCAGGCATTTATTAGCTTTATGATCTTGGGCAAGTCTCTTAACCCTCTTTGCTTCAGTTCCTCATTTATAAAAGATGTAAAAATATACTCTGTAGAAGCCTGGAAGGATTTGCATGAACTGATACTGAGCAAGATGAGCAGAACCAGAAGAACATTGTACTTCATAACAGCAACATGGGGTTGATGATCACTCGTTTTCTTTTAAGTTTTTGCAAGGCAATGGGGTTAAGTGATTTATCCAAGATCACACAGCTAGGTAATTATTAAGTGTCTGAGGCCAGATTTGAAGTCAGGACCTCCTGACTCCAGGGTGGGTGCTCTATCCACTGTGCCACAATGATCACTCTTAATGGACTTGCTCATTTCATCAGTTCAACAATCAGGGACAATTTTAGGGTATCTTCCTGCAATGGAGAATACCATCTGTATCTAGAGAAAGAATTGTGGAGTTTAAACAAAGATCAAAAACTATAACTTTTACTTTTAAAAAAGTTACCTTATAATGTAATTTTTCTATCTGTTATATTTATTTTTTCCTTAAGGATATGATGTCTCTCTCAACACATTCAATTTTGATCACCCTATAGCATGGAAACTAAATATTATCAGACTGCCTTGGGGTGGGGGGATGGAAGAGAGATTGGGGGAAAATTGTAAAATTCAAAAAACATAAATACTCTGTAACTGTAAAATTATACTTCAATATATTTGTCAAGAAAATTTCAAGTGGAGTCACAAAGATCAGAAACAACTGAACAGTAACTGCTTTACACACATGTGTTGGTAAATAAACTACTCCTGTTTCTCTAAATATTGGATATACACAGTTTCCTTCAAAGCTCATCTCCAAGGCTACCTCCCTCCTACTTAATTCTAGAAATGTTATTTATTGTAATTACAGAAAGAGCTCAATATCAGAGACATACCCATAATCAGAGAGCAGACAAGGTGATATATATTTCAGTAAATAATTAACTGATCATTGAATCACAGAAGCAGACCTAGAAGAGTAGGGGAGGAAACAGTCGCTTATTAAACTTCTTGAATTTCAATTCTATTAACTTTTTAAGGCCCTACTATATGGTAGGTACCGTGCTAATGCTTTATAGATATGTGCGAAAAACAGGAACCTCTAGGGTATTTAGTCTAATTACGTTCCTAGTTTTCACAAATGAGGAAACTGAAGCCTATGACGATTAACGACTTGCCAAAGGCGATACTGGCAGATTCCAAGCCATCAGGTCGATTGTAGGCTGAAGGCTTGGCTGGGAGAAGGACAGGGGGAAAATCTGTGCTCCCCGGGGGTTCATACAAACTCCTCTACCTCTGATTCTGGGATTAATAGCCAACATAAAAAAAAAAAAAGTCGGGCCCTGAGCCTGATCAGGCTCCTCCTTCCTTTCCCTTCCGCCAAAGTTCTGAGGGCGGCGCCGGGTCCTTCCTCTGGTTTTATGTTCCAGGGACAAAGCTCAGATTTACAGATGCGGCTTCCTCGGACCACTTCCCTCTAGTCCCACTCAGACGGAGGGGCTTGGGATGGCCAACACTGTCCGCCGCTGGCTGGTTGGACACTTGGAGTACCTGAAGTTGGAGGAGCTGAAGAAATTCAAGTTGTTCTTACTGGATTATATTCCCCGGGGTCTCCTGGAGGGGACCGATCGCACCGAAGTGGCCGATGTCCTGGTCAGTTATCTGGGGGAGCAAGAGACCTGGGAGCTGGCTCTGATCATCTGGGCGAAGATGGGCTTGAGGGAGCTGTGGGAGCGAGCCTGGAAGGGTAAGGGTCCTCCTGAGAGCTGGGGTTTCCCTTTCCCACTTGCACGGCCCCACAAAGTTTCCTTTCTCCCCTCCTTCCCTCAATTCTTCCTCCATTCCCCATTCTCTCTATTTTTCCTTCCTTCTTCTCTTCCATCCTCCCTTCCCCCTCCCCTTCTCTCCACTTTCTTTCCATGGAATTCTCTTCTAAGGGCTTGTCCTTAGAAAATTACCGTATATTAAATCTGTAAAGATTTTGTGTTTACAAATAGTTTCCCTCTAAAGAATATAAAGGTTCTTCAAGGCAGGCATTATTTCATATATATATATATATATATATATTTGTATTCTTAGCATTTAGCTCAGTGTTTTTCAGTGTCTTGGGTATTTAAACACTTATCTAATAATTTCTGAGTTTTGACTTTAGAATAAGAGGATCTCATTGGGACATACAACATAGGACAGAGATAGGGAGGGCTGGTCCCCCTTATGCTTTTTTCCTAACAATCAATATAGGAAGACTGAAGTTCAGTCACTTTTCTCTGATACTGGAGAGGAAGAACATCTAGGTCATGTGAGGAGAGTTTGTTAATGGCAAGAGAATGTTCAGGAGTCTCCAGTGGGTGAAGGAAGGAATTGAAGAGAAGGGGAGATGGTGGATCTGGGAGAATGGAGCTGATAGAAATTTCAGATGCAGATTTCAACTGCAGTGAGGAAAGGAGAAAAGGGCGGGGCTGGAGAGAAAGCATGTAGGATGAAAAGGATCAACACAAGGCAAATGTTCCAGGAAGAGCATGATTAGACTGCTGAATTTAAAACAATTTCCTGGAGTCTATGCTGAGTCAGGAGCAAAGGTAGGTTAGGTCTTTTCTTTTTTAAAACAAGTGCTAAGTAACAAAGAGTCATTTAGATGGAAAGCATAATAGCAAAGATGAGAAAAAAACTTGATACCTTTAAAAACCTTTTTTTGGTGAATCATGATTCTTTCTGATCCCATATGGGATTTTCTGAGCAAAGATACTGGAATGATGTGTCATTTTGTTCTCCAGCTCATTTTATAGATGAAGAACTGAGGCAAATAGTAATTTAATATAAGTCTCCAGTTTGGACAACTGAAATCTATCATCAAAAAAGTTAAAATTCCCCCTTTATTCACTTAAAATTCAAAGAACCAATAGGATAACAACATCAAGTCAGACTTCTACTCAGCTGGAGACAAGAAACCCTAGAATCCTTTCCTTTGTTCCACCTAGGCATTGCAGAGATTCTCTTTTTTCTTGAGTCTTAGATCAAGTCCCATTTGCTCCAAGAAGTCTTCTGTAAACCATCAACCTGCAGACATCTCTCTCTCCTCTTGAACTTCTCATTGTCTAATTGACTTTGGTATAGGAGTGTCCAGCATATAGTCAGTGCTTTATAAATGCTCTTTGCTTAACTGATTCACTATTTCATATAAACCAACAAATCATAGTACTGTATTTGTACTAGTTCACAAGATTTCATTTGTGGAATTTGTAGTACTGAGATCCAGTACATTTTATTCCAACTTCACAGGGAACCAAACAGAAATCTCATTCTTAATGCTGTCCTCAAACTTCCTTCCTACCTTTAGTTCCTAACTATTTACTTACACAATAGTCTTACATTATTTTCTTCTTTTCTTTCTGCAGATGATCTAGGATTAATTCCTGCTCCATTTCTTCTGGCCTCTTCAGGTCAGTAACCACAATGTAGAAGTCTGGGTTCAGTTGGTTGGGGTTTTTTTTTTGTTTGTTTTTTCCTATCTGAATTCCAGGCCTTCAGATTGTCTATTAATGGTGTCCCATCAGTAAAATTTAGGGTGATGTGCTGCAGAAACCTGGGTCAGTTGCTCAACCATTGACTGAGTTAAAGATTTATGGAGGTAATGTTATGACAAACACATGGATTGGATTTGAGTTGGGGGGGGTGGTTCTGTGCTAAGTCACCGATCTCACTTTCTCCTCCAGACCTTCTGGGTCCAGTGGTCAGATCTGAACCAGGATGACTGGAGATGATCCTGTATGTGAGTCAGTTAGGGTTAAGTGACTTGCCTAAGGTCTCAGAGCTAATAAGAATCAAGTGTCTGAGACCAGATTTGAACTCCTGTCCTCCTGACTCCAAAGCCAATACTCTATCCACTGTACCACCTAGCAGCCCAGACAGATGCAATTCTAGAAGGTCAAGATAGAAACATACTGGTAATGTCCTTGTTTAGTAATAGGGTGAAATGGTCAAATTTACACTGTATTGATGCTAGAGGTAAAAGAGAAATGCTGAAGTTTATCAATGAGGAAAATGACAGGATCAGACCTGTCTTAGTAATGTCCCTTTTATCGTAATCTGGTAGATGAAGTGTGGGGAGTTTTGAGATGATGTTGATTACTTTGGAGGCTAATGAAACAGTCCAGAAGAGAATTAGTATATACTTCTATCTGACCTGGCTTTTTGCATAAATAAATTATTCTCTCTCTCTAGACTCTAGTCATTTTCTTTGACTGTCTCCTAGGCCTGGCATACTCTTCCCTCATTATCTCCTCCTACTGGTTTCCCTAACTTACTGAATAATCAACATAAATATCATGTTTTACCTGAAGGTTTTCCTGACCCCTCTTGATGCTAGTGCCTTTTCTCTCTTCATTATTTTTTATATATGAAACTTGTATGTAGCTCATTTATTCCTATTGGTTTCCTAATTTCCTCAACTAGACTGTGAGTTCTGTGGGTAAAAGGACTGTCTTTTCCCCACTTTTCATGTCCTCAGCACTCAGCATAATGCCTAAGAAATACTAATTAGACATTTAATAAATGTTTATTGACTGATTAATATTCTTATACATATATGTAACATGAACACATATATACATAAATCCTGACTTACATGAAAATATACATTTAGACCTATTTAATTTCAGTTTACTCATAGGCTACCAGAAAGCCATTCTAGGTTCCAGGTACTTTGTGGTTTATACTATTTTGAATTATAACTCTTGATTCCTCCATCATTAGTGTGTTTACTGTTACTAATCATCAAAGTTATACATTTTAGCCCATGTGGGCTATCAGAACAATGATGCCCATACCTCTGCAGATTTAATCCTCAATATCTCTGTACTGTGTTTCTTATGCCTTTAGATGAAAGAAATAAGTATCAAGAACGAATGAGATATAAATTCCGATTCATGAAGGAAAAGAACTCTCGTCCTGGGGAGTATAAACTATTTCATCACCGATTCACACAGCTGCTTCTTCTTCAGGAATACCGCTACAAGGAGCAAAAACAACATGAGCTCTTAATCCATGGATGGGACCATGCTGAGGTCATGGAGGAACAAGGTCAGCTTATAGATGTGTCGGTCTTATTTGATCCTGTTCAAGAAACAAGAGTACAACCACACACTGTTATGCTTCAGGGGCCTGCTGGTATTGGAAAGACTACCCTAGCCCTCAAAGTGATGTTGGACTGGGCAGAGGGAAAACTCTACCAGAATAAGTTCAATTATGTTTTCTTTCTCAGTTGCAGAGAACTAAATCCATTAGGGGAGAGAGAAATTAGTTTTGCTGATTTCATTGCCCATGACTGGCCTGGTCCACAGGCTCCCATGACAGAGATCATGTCCCAGCCAGAGAGACTACTGTTCATCATTGATGGTTTAGATGAACTGAAATTCCCTTGTAATGAGCACAGATATGATCTATGCAAAGACTGGAAGCAACAGAGGCCAGTGTCCATCCTGCTGAGCAGTTTACTTAGGAAAATCATGCTTCCTGAAGCCTCCTTGCTGCTCACCTCAAGACTCACTGCTCTGGGGAAATTTAGTCCTTTGCTAGAGAATCCTCGTCATGTGGAGATCCTGGGCTTTTCTGTGGAACATAGGAAGGAGTATTTCTGCAAATTTTTCAGAAATGATGATTTAGGTAAAAAAGCCTTTAATTTAGTAAAAGGCAATGCCACACTGTTCACCATGTGCTATGTTCCCCTGATGAACTGGATTGTCTGCACTTGCCTGAAACAACAAGAGGAGAGAGGACAAGATCCCATTCAGACTTTGAAAACAACCACTGCCCTATACATGTGCTATATTAATTTAATCACACCTAATGACAGGAACTTTGTACCTCAATACTTGAGGGGTCTTTGTAGATTGGCTGCAGAGGGGATCTGGGAGAGGAAACTATTGTTTGAAGAGGAGGACCTGAGGAGACATGGCTTAGAGGCAGCTGATGTCTCTGCTTTCTTAGACATGAACATTTTTCAAAAAGATGTTGAATGTGAAAACTGCTACAGCTTCATTCATTTGAGTTTCCAGGAGTTTTTTGCTGCCTTGTTCTACATGATGAGGTCAGACAAAGAAAGGGTGGAGAGACCTGATTCCTCCATTCCAGATGTCAAAAAACTTCTGGAGGAATACAATGGTAATGATGCTAGTTTTGTAACTCTAGTGGTACGTTTTCTGTTTGGCTTCCTAAATGCAGAAACGTTAAGGGAGCTGGAGAGGAAATTCAAATTTAAAATGTCACCGGAAATCAAGTCACAATTACTGAGGTGGGTTGAAGGAGAAACGAAAAGAAATAAAATATTCTCATTTTCCAATAGTAATTTGCCAGAATGGTATTCTCATTTATATGAGACTCAAGATGCTGAGTTTGTAACCCAGGCACTATGTGACATCCAAGACATTGAAGTAGATTTTCACTACCTCTATGAAGCACTTAGTGCAGCTTTCTGCATTAAGCATTCTCCTGGAATATGGAGACTTGACATGTGAGTATCTTCATTTTTTCTGTCTTGAATCCTTTATTAGGGTCTTTGCATATATACTGAACTATGTATGGATCTTTCTTATGAGGGTGCCCAGCGTTCTCCTTTCAGGTTTGCACATGTGGCCAGCTCTGATTTTTAGCCCAACTTTTCTTTGGGACACAGTTTTGGGACAAAGTTCCAAAAGGCATTCCTGCATTTTACCTTTTCTTGTGCTTTTGTGGAGAATGAAGTGATGTAGTTTTCCTCCATCTATGTACTAACTGCATTACAGATTGAATTAGTGGTATTGACAATACTATTGTGTTTGGAAGCAGAGATCTTGGCTTAGATAACACTATATTATCATCTATTACAGGAAAAGGAAATGCTGAAATCTGTGCATAGAATTTCTATAACCAACTGAGATTAATTAAAAGATATTGTGTCCAGGCAGCTGAGGTATTACAGAGTGGGGAAAAAGACAAGGGACAGAACAGGAAGAAGTAGGAGTGGGTCTTTCAAATTTTCAGGTCTATATCCAGCAGCTTTTTCTTTTTTTTTTGTATTGGGAAAAAAATCATGTCTCTGGCGTGCATTACAGATGTTCCCTCTCTTTTAAGGGTTTTGAGGCAGTGATTAAAAGGGGAGTAAATGATGAGGTACCAGGTTCCTGATCTGGTATCATTAATAATGTCTCTGATTGAGGGGACAAAAATAGGAAGAAAGGAAGTGGGTCAGAATAGACATCACCTAGAGACTGATAAGTTATAAGAGACTGTGTGTTCATATCCTTGACTGGATTCTAAGAAACTCCCTTACACTGGTGTTCTTGGGCTCATAAAGGACAAAGGAGCCCATGCTTGCTCATGTTAGTATTTCAAATTAATCTTCAGCCTACTCAGCCTGGTTCACAACTCTGAAGCCCACTATGGAAGTGGAGGGAACAGCTTTACTATTCACTTAGGATCTTTTTTCACTACTTCACAAGTTGGAATCACTTGAACATGTGAGATGAGTCAGCAGGAAGTCATTTTCATACTAGAATAAACTCTTGCTTACATTGGAGGTACATTTGAAGCTCTCTATTTTTGAGAAAGAAAAAACTTTTCCTCAGTAGTGCCTGCCTGGAAGTTTCATTAGAGGGAGCTCTATGGCCCTTGTGCTCAAGATTCCTGAGTTTTCTTCTTCTTAAGTTCTTCAGGTTCAGTCCCGCCCCCCCCCCCCCATATGAACTAGTCACTGTCTGAACTCTCTCTTTGATGGAAGATTTCATTTATTAGCTGTGTGCACAGGATTAGGCTACACTCTGGAACTATAAAGGAAAAGGTTCACAAGGAGATTGAGTTCTATTCTTTGGTGTCCTTGGACCCCTCATATATTATTCTCCTCCATATATTTTTAAGGGGTTTTTTTGCAAGGCAAATGGGGTTAAGTGGCTTGCCCAAGGCCACACAACTAGGTAATTATTAAGTGTCTGAGACCAGATTTGAACCCAGGTACTCCTGACTCCAAGGCTGGTGCTTTATCCACTATGCCATCTAGCCGCCCCTTCCTCCATATATTCTTAACATCCTCAGAACCTTCCCCAAGGACATATCTAGGAAATTGAAAGGCCCAAAGTGACATCCAGTTCCCAGGGGAATCAAAATTAAAAAAAAAAACTTGATGGTACCTTAGAAAGGAAAAAACAAAATTAAAAAAAAAATGAAGCCTAAGCAGTGGATGGCAAAGTTTAGAAAAAAGTCTTACCTCTTTATATTGGTGATATTTGGGGAAAGTATATTCAAATTAGCTGTAGGAATCTAATTCATTTCTTTTAGCACTACCTGGGAGTACCCTCTCCTCTCTACTGGATTCCCCTGGGAGGTGCTTTCTATCTTCTTACTCCAACAGCAGGTCCCCATTACACTTCCCAAATTACTGTGCCTATAGAAGGCTCTTGATATCATTAGGTCTTCTCTTACCCTGAAAGACTGAGTCTATCACTATAAATTCTGGGCCTCTGAATGTCAGATATTTAGATTGATATTTAGAATGTCAGATATTTCCTTAGGACAGGTAACTTCCTCCTTCACTCAGCCTAATTAATCTAGCCATTGGTTTCAGCTTTGTCACTGAGCAGGTAGAGATTGAAGTAGGAAGAACAAGGGAAAAGGTCATAATGAAGAAGGGGTGGGATAAAGGCTGATGGAGCTGGCAGGGGCTAGTACTTAGATTTGTCTCAGATGTATTGAACTTCGGAGTCCCAATCATCTAATTCCACTTGTTCTCTCCTGGGAATTGCCAGAATTTGCTATAGTCTCTTTTCATTTTCTATACAGACAAAGAGTCATACAATAATTCTGGGAGGTACCTTGAGTGCCACTGATATCCTTGGTAACATTCTCCTCTTGCCTCTCTCTAGTGCTTATGTTTATGATTTACCTGCTTATATTTGGCAAGATCTTTTCTCGGTGGTTAACAAGAATCAGAACCTGAAAGAGCTCAAATTGTCAGGCTTTCAATTGGCTGATACATGTCTGGAAAACCTTTGTGTGGCACTAAGAAATCCCAACTGTAAACTGGAAAAACTTACGTAAGTATAAACTTGTCCCATATTTGGGGTGATTGCCTTTGTGGAAATGGGAAAAGATAGAGAAATATCTGAGGAAAATAAGGTCTTAGGAGAAAAAGAAAGGATTCTTCAGAATCTAAATGAGTATAAAAGTAGGATGATGAGAAAAAGAGTGTGGAAGAAGAAAAAGGGAAAAGGAATATATGTTCCTTCTCATCACCACTATTTGATATGTTCTAGATATACAAGTTATAACAATAAGACAAGAAAATGAAATTAAAAATATATATTAACAAAGAAAAGACAAAATTTTATCCATTTACAGATAATATGATAGTATAATAAGAAAATCCCACAATGAGTCAATGAAGAAACTAATTGATAATAACATCATAGATTTCATACTGAAGAGGACTTTGGAGACCATCTTATCCAAACTTCTGATTTTATAGATGAAAGACTTGGGCTCACTGACATCAAGTGACTTGCCTAAAATCATTCAAGTAGAATTTAAACCAAAGTCATCTGACTACAAATCCAATGTACTTTTCATCACAGCATCCATTAGCAGGACACAAAATATATACCCTTACACATAAGCAACAAATCATGTAATGAACAAACAAAACCTAGAAAAAATGATGATAAAAGATGCATGTAGTCAACTTTGGTCTCTCTCTTGAGCTTTTGCCTTGCTTCACCACACATTTCAAACTGAATATCCCTTAGGGATCTCAGATTCAATATGTCAAGATAGGCCACTAGACATGGGGACAAGAAGATATGGGTTCAATTTTTATCACAGATAGGACTCTCTGTACAAGTCATATAAGTTCCCTGTACCTTAAATTTCCTCATATGTAAAATGAAAGGAATGGACTACAATGTCCATTGTCCAACAATGTAGTTGCTCTAAGTTTACAGAATTCATTAATGCCCTTCCATAATATGCACTCATTTTCCAGTCTCTGTTTCAGTTGGAAAAAACCATGATTCTTCCAATTACCGAAGTTAGCAATCTTGGAGCCATGTTTAGTTCTTCATTCTTCCTCATCCCTTGTATCCAAACAGTTACCAATCTTCCTGATTCTTCTCCCATAGCATCTCTTACATCTCTCCTCAATTCTCCACTCACATGTCTACACCCTAATTCAAACCCTTGTCAACTCTCACTTCCAAGCTCTTCTCCTACCTTTGTATATATGTATAAGTATGTGCATGTGTGTGTGTATATATGAATATGTCTATATGTGTTTATATGCATATATGTATGTAGCATATGTATATACATAAATAGAAGAGGATCCTAGAATAGTCTAATATATATATATATATATATATATATATATATATACACATATACATAGGTACTCTATACATATAGTGTATAAACCTAAGTCATCAGACTACAAATCCAATGTACTTTCTACTGCAGCATCAATTAGTTAGCAGGACAGAAAATTTATACCCTTGAACATAATCAACAAATCATGTAATAGACAAACAAAACCTAGAAAAATGATAATAAAAGATACATGTAGCTAACTTTGGTCTCTCTCTCTTGAGCTTTTGCCTTGCATCACCACACATTTCAAACTGAATATACATATATATATATATATATATATATATATATATATTTTCACACAGACATACATAATTTAAATGTTTTCTGCTCTTTATCTTTTGAATGAATTTTTGATCATTCTACATTTATTAAAAATCTGCTTTTTCCAGGCTCTGTACTCCTTGTTGGAGATGAAATAACAAGAATTAAATAAATATTCTTTTCCCTTAAGGATCTTATATTCTATCAAAAGTTTCCATTAGTAGAGATAGAATATAAATGACCTTATAGGCATGGACTTTTTCACTTTTGTTTTTATGTCCCCAAAAGTTTGCACAGGGTTGATAGTGACTGAATGCCTATAGATTGATCAAAATCCATTCAAAATGATAACAACCTTGGTAGTTAATATACTAAGATAGGCATCAGATTTCTATAAATAATAGAAGATAGAAAGAATTATAGAAAGATTAAAATGACAATGCTCCTTTAATTTATCATTTTAGTTTTATGCCAATCAAGTTATCAAGGAAATATTTTATAGAATCAGAGAAAATAACAAAATTCATTTAGATAATCAAAAAAGTCTAATATCCGGGGAAGTGTTAGGAAAAGGTATGAATAAAGGGCATGGATAAGGGTATGAATAAAGTGGTAGATGTAAAATCTGTTTGGTGATAGTTAAGTAAACTCAAAATGAATTAGATGAATTAAATATAAAAATTCATATCCAGGAAACTAATTAGAGGAGAGCAAGATCACAAACCTTTTATAAATATTAGTATGGAAAAATTTCTTAAATAAGGTAAAGAAAAGATAAAACAGACAACATTGACCACAGAGTTAATCTCTAGCCTCTCCTTCCCTAATCTTCTACTCCAAGAAATCCCATAGACTTTGATAAGCCAAGTTTTGAAATTATTTTGCTCTGTCACAGCCTTACTTTTTACACAACTCCACCCATGCCATTCCCTCTCGAAAATTGTTTTCCAACATTTTCCCTCTTTCCATCTGTCTAATGTTTTGTTTTTCCCCTTTTCAAATGTAAGATCCTCAAAGGAAGTGACTAGTTTGCTTTTATTTATATCCTTAGCACAATTCCATCCATTTGAAAAGTACATAAATGTTTTATCTGTCTCCCTATAAAAAGAAAAAAGAAAAATTTCATCTAATATTAATTTTAATTTCAATATAAATTTATATGTAATTAACACAAATATTTAACAAGCAAAATTTTCTATGAGAAAATTGGGTCAATAGATATGCACAAAAGTATGCTGGGGGGCAGCTGGGTGGCACAGTGTATAGAGCACCGGCCCTAAAGTCAGGTACCTGAGTTCATATCCAGCCTCAGACACTTAATAATTATCTAGCTGTGTGGCCTTGTACAAGCCACTTAACCCCATTGCCTTGCAAAAATCTAAAAAAAATTGCTGGAGAATAAATAACCACATAAAAATATGATCCAAATCACTACTAGAGCAATTATTCAGTTTTATTATATTCTACAAAAGATAGAGATGATAAAAATAAAAACTGTTAATCTTGGAGATACTGTGTGGATATAGAAAACATTAATTCTCTTGAAAAAATGGTGAATTGGTCCAGCTATGCTTCGAATCCATTTACAACTATGTCAAAAGATTAAAAATCTTTAATGTCAGATTGAAATCATTTTGCCCAGTTATATGCTAACTGATGAATTTTGATGTAACAAAGGAAAATTTGCAAAAATACAAAATGTCCAGAGTAATAAAAAAGCAGTAAATTGTTCCAATAACTCATTAACAGTAAAAAAGAAATTTTATAAACCAAAAAATGAGCTTCCAAAGTAAAACTTTGGACTTAATACTTGTTTAAAAAAAAAAGATCGATCAATATAATAGATCAGTTATACAACATAAAGGAGAAAACACAACAGTATAGTGTTTTATGAACAACTCAAAACCCTAGTTACTTGAGAGAAGATCTTGCTGTTTGAAAAAAAAGCTACTAGAAACCTGTATAAATATCTTGCAATAGAAATTAGGTTTAAATCAAAACGTCATACCACAAATGCCAAGATAAACTCCATCTTGATACATGATTTCAGTGTAATTCTTCACATCTTCAATTAGATGAGTAAGGAAGAAATTATTTTTCAGATGATTGGAGTAATGAAAAGTTTGTGATTGAAAAAGAGGTGATCACACAAGGATAAGTTGACATTTTTAGCTATTCAAAATTAAAAACTTTTGCACAAATATAATATAGTAAAATTTTAAAGAAAAAAAGTTTCTCTGATAAAGTTCTGATCATGTAAAGGTACTGTGTCAGATTTTTATGACTAAAACACCATTTCCCCCAAAATAAATGTTCAAATGATATGAATAAGCAGTTTTCAAGTGAAGAAACTAGCAAGAATCATGAAAAACAGATTAAAATTTGTGAAAATAAAATTTAATCTGAGTGCAAAAATGCTATACAATATTAATAATTAGAAAATTGAAAATTAAAGCAACTTTGGGGGGTCTATCTCACACCTATCTGACTGGAAAAGATGAAAAAAAATGGAAAATGCTAAACATTATTAGTTCTATAAGAAAACATCAATGTACTTTTGAAAGAGCTATTATTGGAGCAACTAGGTGGCACAGTGGATAAAGCATCGGCCCTGGAGTCAGGAGTACTTGGGTTCAAATCCAGTCTCAGACACTTAATAATACCTAGCTGTGTGGCCTTTGGCAAACCACTTAACTCCATTTGCCTTGCAAAAAAAAAGAGCTATTATTGAACTAGAACAATTGAATCTGAATTATAATAAGATTTTGAAACAATGCCCAGAAAGATAAAAATGCATAGGGCTTGATCCATCTATACTAAGACAGCTAGGTGATGCAGTGGTTAGAGCACTAGTCAGGAGGACCTGAATTCAAATCCAGCCTCAGATACACTAGCTATGTGATCTTGGACAAGTCACTCAACCCTGACTGATTTGCATCCAGGACTAAGTTCAATCATTGTAATTTATAGCTAACCCCTGGACTCAGATGGCTCTGGAGAAGAGAAGCTGGTGAGTTAGCACTTGATTGTCATGGCATCACCTTCCTAATGTCATGGTTTCCTTTGATAATGAAGGAAAAGCAATACTTCTGGAATTATACTCCAAAACAAAAATCATAACAAAAGAAAAAGTATCTCTATATCTAAAAATACTTTTAACTGCTGTGTATTAAAACTTAGAAATTGAAGTATTTTTAATTGGTAAATCACTAAACAAAAAGTATTATATGAATGTGACAGAATTTTCTTGTGTTATAACAAATGATGAAACAATTTCAGAGTTAACTGAGAACTAATGGAAAGCAAAGTGAGCAGAACCAGGACAACAGTTCATACAATGATAATCTTATAGGAAAATACCACTGAATCAAAAGTCTACAAGAATGAGGATGGAATATGGTCTTATCTCCTGATAGTAAAATGATTACTCAAAATGCAGGAAGAAACATACATTTCTGGACATAAACAATATTATCAATTAATAATATGAATATACCCTTTGATCCAGCAATAACACTACTGGGTCTATACCCTGAAGAGGTTATGGAAAAGGGTAAAAACATCACTTCTACCAAAATATTCATAGCAGCTCTGTTTGTGATGGCAAAGAAATGGAAACTGAGGGAGTGTCCATCAGTTGGGGAATGGCTTAACAAACTGTGGTATATGTATGTGATGGGATATTATTGTTCTATTAGAAAACAGGAGGGATGGGAATTCAGGGAAGCCTGGAGGGATTTGCATGGACTGATGCTGAGAGAAATGAGCAGAACCAGAAGAACATTGTACAACTTAAATCAATGCATACTATGGGAATGATGTAAAAACTAACAGTCTTCTGTGGGGGGTGGAGAGAAGCAAGATTGGGGAAAAATTGTAAAACTCAAAATAAAAATATAACCTTTCTAAAATTAAAAAAATAAAATGAATATGCCACATTTTGTCAAGATATGCAGCTATGTATTAATGGTATTATTAAAGTGGTAGTTGCTTTTTTTCTTTGCTCAACAATATGCCAATAGGCATATTGGAAGCAACAGTTAAAGTACATAACTATCAATTAGAGAACAGATAAAGAAATTTTCACATATGCACATAAAGGAATATCATTTATTGATGAAATGATGACTAAAAGGGCTACATGGAAGCATCGAAGAATTAACTGAACTAAGGCAGAAGAAAGAATATACAATATGTATATTGACTTAAACATGTAAAAGAAAAACCAAAAGTGAATGTTGCAATATTACAATGAATGTGTTGCCCCAAATAAGATATATAAAAATATCCTTTCCTTTTTTCATTGTAGAAGAGAGACAACTGTAGATATATAATGCTGAATATAACATCAGATTTACCTTTTTTGTTGACTGGTTTTGCTGAATTGGTTTTTTTCTCCTCCTTCAAAATAATAAAAAAAAAGAATTATGTGATTATTTCTAGCCTGGTGCAGTGCTAGCATGATGAGATGCCAAAGATAACTGCATGTTCTTGTCAAGAAAGAGAAGTTGAAATGAATTCCCTTTCTTCCTCCATTATTGTTACTAGAAATAGCTAATCAGCTAATTAGCACCAGCATCTTTCACATTTTCTTCAGCTTCATGTGGAACATTGCAAACCCATTATAGTACAGACATGAGGATAAGAATGGGCTGGTAGATCAGGAGTTTAGGAAGTGTCAGTTTTTGAGATATTGAACTATTTAGGATGGAATGGCAGAGGTTAGTGACTATAAAGTAATTGTGGCTCTGACCGCCTTCCCAGAAAGAGAATCAAGGAGTAAATTCTGGAGAAAGAAATAGTTCATTTAACCTATGGTTGTGTATCTCCCACAGGGTGGATTACTTCAAGACAACTTATTCATGTTGTCAGTATCTCTTCTCTGCTCACAGTTTGAAAAGCTTACACTTGGAAAGTATTTTTATTGAAGATGATGGCATGAAGCTACCATGGGAGACCTTAGGAGAAAAGAAGTGTCAGCTACAGACCCTAAGGTGAGTCCTTATAATTTTCCTATCTTCAGAACCTCCTGAGCATTAGAGACCAAGCTAAAAGTAAGCAAGAAGAACAACTCTGATTCTGGAAGGGTGACTGCAAGCTGCCTGTATGAGATTAAAGAAAGGTTTTACCCACTTTTATTTCTCTAGAGAATTTTGCACAGTTGACCCTTCTCTTCACCAGGGTTTTCAAGTAAGTTTATTCAGGGACTCTCTCCTTCCCTCTGATATCCCTTTGAAAATTCTGTGACCTTCCCTTCATCTAACCCCATGGATTGATAAATGTTTCATCTTAAGTTGTCTCTTCCATTTCTTGTATTAGTGTTCAGTTCTGGTGTGCAGATGAATTTCACTGATAGACAATAATGGGAGGAAATAGCCACTATTTCAGTTAATACATGTTATCGAAAGGGTACCTTTTGTGGAAGAAGAGTGTCCTTCATTAACTTCCCTGGATCTTCCCACCTGTACAGTCTGCAAAGTCAACTTACTGTCTTCATAGCCCTCTGGTAGATTTAGGTCACTGGCCCTTAGGAGAGCAGAAATAGAGCTACCATCACTATTGATACAGTGGCTCATCTCTGTAGAAGAATTGATGGAGGTGGGAAAGATTTTGAGGCATCTTGACACTGCCTCAACCTGTGAAAAAAAGACAGAATGACCAAGTCAAGGAGGAGTTACTAATCATCTTTGATTAGATCATAAAGAGGGAGCAACCAGGGTAAAAGAGGGACTCCAACATTGTAGACACTGTTCCTTTATCATTACCTTTTTGGGGGCAGCTAGGTGGCGCAGTGAATAAAGCACTGGCGCTGGATTCAGGAGTACCTGGGTTCAAATACGGTCTCAAACAATAATTACCTAGCTGTGTTGCAAAAACCTAAAAATAATCATTACCTTTTTGGTTTCTGTGTTACATAGTTGGCTTATATTAAGATTATTGTGTACACACACACACACACACACAACACACACAAAGACACATTTTTTACACAGACTTCTCTTGTCAAGCAAGTCAATACTTACAAAGTTGATTTTTTTGAACACTGTTTAACAATACCTTCTAGAATTTTGTTTGGAATCCAAGTGAAGGTTCCTGGTCCTTATGTTGAAGAATGCACCTTCTTGCCTTTTTTGAATATTGAGACATTTGTCCCTTCTCATTTCAGTGATAATAATTTTATTCCTTCATGTCATGTCTAAATTTCCCAATAAGCTGGCTTTTCAATTAATTTGTTACATGGAGGGAGATGCCTACATTAGTGAAACCAAAGGTCCAACCCTATCTCTATTTCCATCCCCTATTCCTAATACAGTTGTAGTGATATATGGAGATCTTAGTGGGAAAGGATATGTAGTTTTTTAGATGGAGGAGGGGGGATTATCCAAAGAGACTGAATGCAATGAGAAAGGAATTAGATTTATTGAATATCATGATTTTAAATGATTTAGGGGACAAGCTATTTCCCATTGACAAAGGGTGAGTCTCCTGGGGAATATAATTAATCATGTCCTCTCTGTTTTTCTGTCTCCTTCAGAATAAGACATTGTAAAGGATTTGGTGTTGATTTTCAGGATGTTTTTTCTTTTGCTATTGTTAACAATGAGAGCCTGAAAATCTTGGATCTGTATAACAATAACCTTGCAGAGGATGAAATGAAGCTTCTGTGTGATGCTCTAGCAAAAGAGAACTGCAAACTACAGACACTCAGGTGAATCCCTATAAGTTTTGTTTTTTGGTGAGCATTTTAGGTTTGGTCAAAGAAGGAAGTAGGGGAGGAAGGGGAAGCACAAGTTTGGAGAGGGAAATTGGAAGCCCCTTTCTTGAGGTATGTTTAAGAATCAAGATCTTATACATTTTCATTGCTGTATAGATTGTGTTTCTTTTGACATACTGGCCAGAAAGTGGTTTGTTTCGGGGTTCCTCCTAATTGTCTTTAAAAGGTTCTAACACTGTCAGCTGCTAAACACTTCCCTTTCACCCACCCTACCCCTTTTTCTTCTTTTTATGTTTAGAGGCCTCAGTTCTAGAGTGAGAATGACAGAACAGGTGTGGGTGAGAGAAAGAATAAAGATTTGATGTAAGAAGAATTAGAACTAAGGGGAAAGAAAGAAAACCATGTGTTAGGAACGAAAAACATAAGTTTTTTAAATGAATATTGTATCCATTCAGATTCTTTTGGTAGTTTTTTAGTTTGTTTTTTCTTTTTGGTTTTGTTTTCCCTTGGATGTGGATGGTGTTGTCCATAAGAGGAATCCTAGGTTTTTCCTAGATCTCTCAACTGCTGAGAGGTGCTGTATCCATCATAATTGGTCAACTCACAATGGTGTTGTTAATGTGCACAGTGTTCTGTTGGTTCTGCTCGCATTGCTCAGCATTAGTTTGTGTAAGTTTTCCTTGCTTCACTAAAGTCTGACCTTTCGTGGTTTCTTATAGAATAATAATACTCCATAATGTTCAATTAATGTAACTTATTTAGCCATTCCCTTATTAATGGACATCCCCTCAATTTCCAATCTATTGCCACTACAAAAAGAACTGCTATGAATATTTTGTAATTGCTGGATCAAAAGGTAAGATTAGTCTTACTGCATTTTGTTCATAGTTCCATATTGTTCTCTAGCATGGTTGGATTAGTGCACAACTCCAACAGTGCATTAATATTCCAATCTTCCAACACTTAATAATTACCTAGCTGTGTGGCCTTGGGCAAGCCACTTAACCCCATTTGCCTTGCAAAAACCTAAAAAAATATTCCAATCTTCCGACAACCTCTCCAACATTGATGATTTTTCCTTTTAGTCATCTTAGCCAATCTGATAGGTGTACCATTTCTCTAATCACTAATGATTTGAAGCATTTTTTCATATAATTATATATAGCTTTAATTTCTTCATTTGAAAACTGTCTTCATATCCTTTGATCATTTTTTTAATTGAAGAATGACTTGTACACTTATAAATTTGACTGAGATATATATATATATATTTAGAAATGAGACCTTTATTAGAACCCACTTATCTCTTTTCCTTCTAATCTTGGCTGTATTAGTTTTATTAGTGCAAAAAGTTTTCCATTTAATACAGTCAAAATCATCCATTTTGTAATTTATAATATATTCTGCTTCTTGTTTAGTCATAAATTTCTCTCATTTCCATAGATCTGACAGCTAGAATATTGATTGATCTTTAATTGGTCCTTGGTATCTCCCTTTATGTCTAAATCTTGTACCTATTTTGACCTTATTTTGGTGTAGGGTATGCAATGTGGGTCTCTACCCACATTGTGCCAGTTTTTGTCAAATAGTGACCTCTTATCCCAGAAACTAGTCTTTGGGTTTCTCAAATAATAGATTATATAATCATTTATTGTGGTATCTTTTGTACCTTTTCTAATGCAATGGTCCATTATGCTATTTCTTTTTTAATATTTTATGTGTTTATCCAACTATATACAATAGTAGTTTTTTTACCAATCATTTCTTGCAAGATTTTACAAAATTTGTAACCATTCATAACCATATTTCTATATTGAACATGTGAGAGAAGAATCATATTCAAATGATAGAAAGAAAATATTAGAAAGGAAAAATGACATAATGCATAACAACTTTAAAAATTGAAGATAATAAGCTTTGGTCTTCATTTAATCTCAACACTTCCTTCTCTAGATACAGATGATTTTTCCATCCTGTCTTTGATTATTGTAGTGCTGAAATGAACAAGCGCATCATGGTTGATCAGCATCCCATGTTGCTGTTAATATATATATATATATATATATATATATATATATATATATATATATATATATATATATATATAATGTTCTTCTGGTTCTGCTCATTTCATTCAACATTAATAAATACAAATCAAGCTTTTCTGAAATCCCATCCTTCATGATTTCTTATTGAACAATACTTTTCCATCTCTTATATGTACCACAATTTCCATCTCTTATATGTACCACAATATGTACCATTCCATTGTTGATGGCATCCCTTCAACATCAAACTCTTTGGTGACCACAAAAAGAACTGCTATGATTATTTTTGTACATGTGGAATTTTTACCCTTTATTCATGATCTCTTCATGATATAGACTCAATAGTGGAATTGCTGGATCAAAGGGTATGCACATTTTTATTGCTCTTTAGGAAAAATTCCAAATTGCTCTCCAGAAAGGTTTTCCCCACATTCGTTCTCACATTTATCATTTTCCTTTCTAGTCAAATTGATCAATCTGAGAGGTGTGAGGGGGTACCTCAAGAGATATTTTAATTTGCATTTCTCTAAAACAATAATTATTTGGAGAAATTTTTCATATGACTATAGATAGTTTTGATTTCTTTATATGAGAATTGCCTTTCCATATCCTTTGACCATTTATCAGTTGGGAAATGACTTGATTCCTTTTTAATAAATTTGACTCAGTTTCCTATATATTTTAGAAATGAGTGCACTTTTAGAAATACTAGTTGTAAAAATTGTTTCTCAACTTGCTTCATTCCATTTATTCTTAGTGAAATGGATGAATATTTACAAACATTATAAATTGCCCAGGTTTAACATTCTATTCACCTCCTTAACTTCTTTCTTGATTATTTTATGGTTAGATTTATCTAATTCTGTGAGGGAGATTGAAGTACCCTCCAGTACAGTTTTTCTGTCTATGTCATCCTGTAACACATTTAACTTTCGGCCTGCGCGCGGGGGGCGGGCTCCGGCCCGAGCGCCGCCCTGCTCCGGCCCCCCATGAGCCGGGGCGCCGCCGCCGTCCCCCGACCCCCGCGCCGGCGTCTATGGAAGTGATGGACGGGCCCTTCAACATGGCTCTGGCAAGCACAGTGTCTAGAACTCATTCTGTCTGAATGCTGCTTGGTTCACTTCTTCCTCCTCCTTCCCTGCACCCCCAAACTGTACCTGGCTCATCAGCAGAGCAGGAAAGCAGACCGGTCATTAGCTGCAGGGAAATATGAAAAAGCCATTTTGTGTCACCAAAAGGCAGCCGCCTATCTTTCTGAAGCCATGAAGCCGACACAGTCTGAGCAGGCTCAGGTATCACTGGAATCACAAAGGGATAGACAGCCACATGAAACAACTCCTGCTTATTCAGGAGAGGTGGAAGAGGGCGAAGCGGGAGGAAAAGTGGAAAGCCCAGTAGACTCCTGACGGAGCCCCCTGTCTTCTGGCAGCCTGCAAGCCACTGATGGAAGATGGGTCTGAGGGCCACAGTGCGCCCAGGGCTCAGCAGGCTCATCCCGCCCCGGTGCCAGCCATCCTGGGCAGGGATCCAGACACTATCCTTTGTCTCCTTCAGAAGAGGAAAGACCCCACAGAACCGTGGCCTGGCAGCAAAGTCCCAAAAGATGACAAAACCACCCTAGAAGAGCAGACAACCAAGATCGACGACCTGAAGCCACACGTGGAGTTTCTTGTGGCCGACAAGGAAAGGTTGAGAAGAGAGAACAAGCAGCTCCGCGCAGAGAAGGCCGGACTCCAGAAGAAGCCCCTCGAGAAAGAGCTGGAGGATGACACCGACTTTGTGGAGAAATCTGAGCTGGGGAGCCCCACGGAGGCTGCCTCCACCTGGCTTCCGAACCCGGAAAAAGCCAAGGACATTCCCATCCCCAACCTTACTCCCTTGGACTTTCCATCCCCCGAGCTCCTGCTTCTGGAACTCCCCGAAGATATTCTGAAAGGACTCATGAATAGTTAAGTGGATGGTCACAAGGGGCTCAAATGGTGGTGGTGAGGAAGAGGCAATCAGACAACTAGAGGGGACACCACAAGGCACGAGGTGGTCCGCTCCAGGTGGAGGGTCACCGGACGGACCACCGGGGGAGAAGAGGCCTGGCCACGGCATGGAGAAGGGTCACGGGGAGGCCCATGCCAGCTGGGGTGTGGCCGGAGCTTCGGGAGCTGGGGCGACAGCATGGACCCCATTCCAATCAGACTGCCCCCCAGAAGAACTTGGCAAAGAGGAGTTGATTTTCCTTCTCTTCACTTCGGGGTTATGCTCTACGTAATAATTGATCCACAATGCCATAAAGGATAATGTGGCCTGGTCTGGGAGGAGGCTCCCGTCCTGCCGGGATGCATGCCCGGCCTGCAGGGGTGAGTCCTCCACGTGCCACGCTGTGCACTCCTCCTAGTGTGGCGCCAACCTCCGGACTATCAGGAGAAACGTTTCAACTTCCACTTCATGAAGAAAGGAACCAAATTATTAGTTCTGCCTTTTTTAATTATCAGTTTACATAATTAATCAGGGTGCATCTTAAGTTTTAACTTTGAGTTTGCTGTATTAAAATGTTATGCATCATTTACAAAACACCCAAGGAATTCTCCCTTTGTTCTGAATGGTGCATGAATGGAAGCAATGCTAGTTGGCAGTATTTGATTGCAAGAAATGAATAAAATAATTGTGTTTTATTAACAAAAACACATTTAACTTTCCCTCTAAGAATTTGGATGCTATGCCACTTAGTGCATATACATATTGAAATTACTTTATTATCCATGTCTATCCTTTTAGGAGTATATGGTTTCCTTCCTTACCTCTTTTAATGAGATCTAGTTTTACAACTTCTTTGCCTGAGATAAGAATTACTATCCCTGCTTTTTTCACTTAGCTGAAACATAATATAATCTGCTCCAGCCTTTTACCTGTTTTACTTGTGTGTATCTCTCTGCTCAAATGTGCTTCTCATAAATTGTATATTGTAGGATTCTGGCTATTAATCCACTCTGCCTATTCACTTCATTTTATGGAAGAGATCATCCCATTTTCATTCACAGTTAAAATTATTTATTGCCCTCCATGCTATTTCCCCTCCATTTGTATTTTTTCTCTTTCTTTCACCTTATTCCTACTCCTAGTATTTTGCTTCTGAATACCACCTCCCTCAGTGTGTTTACCCCCTTCTTTATACAATCCTTCCTTTTCTTTCCCCTTTTCCTTTTCCCCCTTCTTTCTTCCTTCCCTCCCTTCTACATTGCCTCCCAATCTATCTAGTATAAATCCTACCTGATCATGGTGTAGTGTCCTAGTAATAATTTGTAATCTCTTTGTTAAAATTTTATTTAGGGGCGGCTAGGAGGTGCAGTGGATAGAGCACCGGCCCTGGAGTCAGGTGTACCTGGGTTCAAATCCGGTCTTAGACATTTCATAATTACCTAGCTGTGTGGCCTTGGGCAAGCTACTTAACCCCATTTGCCTTGCAAAAACCTAAAATAAAAAGTTTATTTAAGAATTTTGCATTCCCCCCCCACCTCCCCCCCCAATACTTGAAAGATAAGATAAATTTCTTTAGAAATTTATTGTATTTACATAACTTAGTGTGTTTGTTACTCCCTTTTTGAACCAAATCCAAATGAGAGTAAGATTCAGGTGTTTTGCTGAGCTGGCTGAATGGGTGTCCTGGGCAGTGGACTGAAAGCTCTCAGACTGTGCACTGAAGTTCTCCCAGAGGGACCACCTTCCCTCCCCCCCCCCCCCCAGTAAAGACTTCCACTCCGATCACCTGGGTTCTCAGTTGAACCTGCCTCACCCTGTTACCTGGACACTGGATCTCTGCTCTCTGCCTGCCACTTCCACGCTACCCCCCCACCCCCACTACTGTGACAGACCTTGCTGGTTGTTACCCTCTGTTCTTTTGTGGGTTCTGTTGATCCAAATCTGCTGAGAGGCTTGATTCATGTTGGTTCTGAGGGAAAGTTTAAAACAGCGCCTGACTTCTCTCTGCCTTCTTGGTTGGAATTCTCCATTACTTGGTTTCATTTGGGGGGGGGGGTGTTGCAAGGCCATGGTGTTAAATGACTTGCTCAAGGTCCCACAGCTAGGTAATATTAAGTGTCTGAGGTAGGATTTCAACTCATTTCCTCCTGTCTCCAAGGCCGGTGTTTTATCCACTGCACTACCTGGCTGCCCCCATTACTCAGTTTCTTATAATGCCAGGCAGTTTTGATGGCTGCCACTGTATAATATAGTTTTAAATCTAGGTACAGCTAGGCCACCTTCCTTTGCATATTTTTAATCAATTCCCTTGATATTCTTGATCATTTGTTACTCCAGATGAATTTTACTACTATTTTCTCTAGTTCTGTAAAATAGGGTTTTGGTAGTTTGATTGGTATGGTGCAGCATAAGTCATTTAATTTGGAAAGAATTGTCATTTTTATTATATTTGCTCTCTTCTAACCATGAGGAATTGACATTTTTCCAATTGTTTAGATCTGACTTTATTTGCATGAAAAGTATTTTGTAATTGTGTTCATACAGTTTGTGCATTGGTCCTGGTAGATAGATTCCCAAGTATTTTATGTTTTTCAGTTACTTTAAATGGAATTTCTCTTTCTATCTCTCTTGCCCTTGGTTTTTGTTATTCAGATATAGAAATACTAATAATTTATCTGAGTTTATTTAATATTCTGCTACTTTGCTGAATGTTAATTTTTTCAGGTTGTTTTTTTACTTGATTTTCTAGAGTTTTCTAAATATTCTATCACATCATCTGCTAGGAATAAAAGTTTTTGCTTCCTTATTGCCTGGTCTAATTTTTTCAATTTTTTTCTTCTCTTGTTGCTAAAGCTAACATTTCTAATACTATATTGTATGGTAGTAGTGATAATGACCACCCTTGTTTCAGACCTGATCTTATTGGAAATACTCCTAGTTAATCCCCATTACATATAACATTTGCTGATGGTTTGGATAGATATTGTTTGTCTGATGATTTTGTTATTGATATCTTCAATTATGTTGAGTGTTTTCCTAACACTGAACTATCACAGTGTATCTAGTATACATCCTACCTGATCATGGTGTGGTATCTTAGTAATAACTTGTTGTAATCTCTTTGTTAAAATTTTGTTTCAGTCTAAATTCTCAATCCTTTATTTTTTAATCTCCCTTTTTCCCCAAGTGTTAGTGCTCCTCACCATCACCATCAAGCTAAAATGTTAACATGTATAAGTAAATGGTTGGAATGTATTGGGTTTTTTGTAATTTCATAATTTTTCCCTAATCTAGCTTTCCTCCCCCACCCCTAAAAAGGGCAATCTGATTGTCTTTATATTGTTTCCATACTATACATTGATCAAAATTGAATGCATTGAGAAAGAAATCATAACTTTAAGGAAAAAATAAAAGAGATAATAAAATTGCATAATAAGATAACTTCTAAAAAAATAATTAAAGGTAATAGTTTTGGTTTTTGTTTAAACTCCACAATTCTTTCTTTGGACACAGAAGGTATTCTCCATCACAGATACCCTAAAATTGTCCCTGATTGTTGCACTGATGAAATGAGCAAGTCCATTAAGATTGATTAACAATCCCATGTTGTTGTTATGGTGTACAGGTCTTTGTGTCTCTTCACCTCTAATGCTTCATCTTACCCTAGTATAGTCCTTTAAGTCTTTATTGTTTTATTCTTGCATTATACTCACAACTCCTTTATCAAAATATATTCCTTTTATCTTTCCTGACAGAAGTACCATTCTCAGAGTTTGATTGATTGATAGCAAGCATTACCTCATAGTCACTAAGAAGACAGTCACTTCTGTCTCATTGGAAATATCCTTCTCCAGAGTTGTAAACCACATCAAATTAAATTGATTTATACCACTACCCCTCCTTTTCTTAGACACCCAATTCTCATGATCCAAAGCATCATGCAAAGGCAGTTTGTTTCATGGGCATTTATACCTCTCTCCCTCCGTCTCTCCACCCCCAAGCAAATACCCTCCAATTGTAGCCAAAGCATCAAGCAAAGTAAAAATAACTTCATGATGTTTTCATGTGTTGTTCCTCCAAATACACACTCTCTCTCCTTCTGTCTCTATAGTACTACAATTATATAGCCCTACAATTAAAGTATGGGTTACACTCTCTCCCTCTGCCCTTTTAGCACTCAAACCATGCTACTATAACCTTTCTTAACTTAAAGTATGAATTAAAGCAGGATCACTGCCTAATCTATTTATGTCCAACCCTTCTAAATATGCTTCCAAATTCTGTCCCTATTGTACTGCAATTCTCTTTAACTAAAGTATTTAGTAAAATAAAGTCACTTTATGTGTAGAACCTCTAAATACCAGAACACCCTCAAGTTCTCTCTTATCAAGGAAGACGCAGGCACAGGATAACCAAACATGATGTGCCCTCACCAGAGGAAATGCTTCATTCTATGAATAAGGCAAAATTGAATTACTTCAAAGATTAAGTGAGATATATAAGTTTAGAGTAAGTATTTCAAATGTTCTCATGGATTAATCTGAGGTATAGCCTTCTGAACTCACATTGGTTTTATCAGCCATAGTCAAACACCCTGTGATTTGTCTCAAACATAGTGATGCCATCTTTGTCTTCTTCAATAATGAAGGAAAAGAACCAAGCATAACCATATCCTCTAAATACAATTCTTTCACCTATATTCCACCTTTTAACTATCCTAAAATATTATATTTTTTTTTAGGTTTTTTCAAGGCAAATGGGGTTAAGTGGCTTGCCCAAGGCCACAGAGCTAGGTAATTATTAAGTGTCTGAGACCAAATTTGAACCCAGGTACTCCTTACTCCAGGGCTGGTGCTTTATCCACTGCGCCACCTAGCCGCCCCAATAATATAATTTTCAAGATTTACAAGTGTACAGATGTATACAGTGTAATGTTCTTGACTAGTGCTTTGTTTCCCTTTCTGTTCACCTTTTTATATTTATTCCAGGTTCTCAGATTCTGTAGTATTGAAACCTGTAAATACTGTAAAGTTCTGTTTGTGCTTCCTTTTATTTAAATTGCTAATTTTTTATTGTTTGCCATATTTTCTCCTTTAATTAAGAATTCTGGAATGTGGCTATGACAGTTCTTGGAGTTTTTATTCCAGGAGGAATATTCCAGGAGGTGTTCTCTGTACATGGACTATTTTTGTCTTCTTGATGTATATATATTAGGAAAGTTTTCCATAATAATTCCCTGAAAGACATTTTCCAGGTTTCTTTGAGCTAAGATTTTTGGGAGACTAATATTTTATGGATCATCTCTCCTGGATCTATTTTCTAGAAGTTTGTTTTTACTAAAATCTACTTTACATTTTCTTCAAATTTTTCAGCAAATTGATTTTGTTTGATGGAGTCTTGGTGTTTCGTATTTGTTCAATTCTAATTTTTAGAGTTTCATTTTATTCTTTTTCCAGTTGGTTAATTTAACTTCTAAATTAGTTGTTTTTCTTTCCAGTTAGATGATTTTATTTTTTGATGACTACATTCTTTATCCATTATTTTTACTTTTAAAGGAATTGATTTCTTTGTTCAATTTTACATTTTTCTTCTTCCTCTCTTCTTTGGCTTTTTAAAATCTTTTTAAACTCTTCTATGAGGTTTGAATTTGAGTCCAATTTATAAACTCCTTTGAGATTTCCTGTATAGATAATTTGTGGCTGCTTTCATTTTTTGAGATTTTTTTTATCATCTCTGAATAGTAATTTTTTTATAGTTAGTGCAATTTTTTTGGCTTATTTTGGTAGTTTAATTCTAGAGAGGTTTATTTTCTCTCTTATGTCCAAGCTTTATCTATGTAGGAGTTTGTTCCCTACCCAGTTCTGTTTGTTGACCCACTGTTCCCAGGGCTCAGACTTTGTCTGTAGTTGGGACTTCCCCTGTTGGCCTGCTGTCTAGCTTCCAGGACCTGGGCTGTGCTGTGGTTTCCCATTGGTTTTCCTGCTTTCCCACCTAGCTGGCTCTACTTACCCCTTTTCTCTTGAAGAGACAGACCTTTATTGTCCATCCTTCAGGATATCTAGGGCTGAGAACTTGTTTTGCTCTTTTTTGGTGGGATGTGTAGTTCTAATGTCTGTTTAGAGGCTACATTTGATGTGGCATAGGTAAAAGCTTCAGGAGTATGCTAGCTCCATGCCAACATCTTGGCTTTGGCCAAGACTTAGATATAGTCTTATATGTAATATTACTTTTAATGTTTTCACATATTTTTCCCTGTTTCTAGATTTCAGTCATTGTCTACACACATCTAGTCTCATGAATTGTGACTGTATGTACACACAATGCTTCCCCAATCAATGAAAACATCTTAGGTATTTTTAGTAGCTAAAAAAAAGAACTGGAATTCATCCCTGATCATTTTCTTCAATATTGTTCATAAAAATACCTAATGACATCACCAAATCATCATTTCTTTTCTCCTTACATATCATGTATTTGACAATTTATAACACAATTAAAATAAACCAGACAGAAGATAATGCACAGTAGCTTTGATAGGAAGTGAATCATACATACTTAAACTAACCACTTTCCCTCTCATTATGTTTTCTCCTACAGATTGGTGTGTTATAATCTTATGCCAACATGTTTCAGGAATTTTTTCTCTGCTCTTAGTAGCAATAAAAGCCTGAAAAACCTTTATCTGATGGCAAATTGCTCTGCAGATGAGGGAATTCAGCTTCTGTGTAAGGCCTTGGGAAATACAAATTGCAAATTAGAGACTCTGAGGTGAGTTCCCACATATTACTTTTGTAGACATTTTGCTTAGCATCAGCATAAAAGTGGCATTAGGAAGAGAAGGCAACAAAAAGCAGGGAATGGAGAGTGCAAAGTGTCTATCTAATCCAGGTGCAAGATTCAGTCTTATATCTTTTTCCCTCTCACAATAACCTAAAGAGTTATATGATAGGGAAAGACTGATTTGCTAAGGATAATTTGCTAAGACTGATTTTGCTTTTTTCTCCAACACCCATTTATGACATCTACACACATGGTTCCTAAATATTTATTACCTATTCTAGTCAATGGACAGCCATTATTCAGTAAACGCTACTTGTACCATATAATCTCCAGAAAGAAATATAAAATCCTCCTTGATATTTAATACCCTTTAAACCTATCCTCAACCTACCTTTCCAAATTCAATACACTATGCTTTCCTCACACATTCTGTGATCCAACCAAAGTGGTTATATCATTGCTCATATACTTCAGTCCATCACTTCTCTCTGTTCCTTTGTATTGGCTGGTCACTATGCCTAGAATGCTCTACCTTTTTAACCCAGCTTCATAGAAATCAATGCATCCTTTAAGGCTCATTTTTAGCACCACTGTTACCATGAAGCCTTTCCAGGGGAAGTAGAGCCAGCAGGGAAAGTGGTCAGGTGGGAAAGCAGGAAAACCAAATGGGAAAAAAATTACTTCTCTCATTTTTCTCTACCTATTCTGTACCTATTAACTTCCCTGATAGGATGCACACTACCTGGAGGTAAGTACTATTCCACTTTTGTCTCTGTATCCCCAGTATCTAGTACTCTGTCTGTTTTCTAGGAGGTAATTATTACCTCTGTTTGACATATTATAGCAATAAATTCTTAGCAGTACTAAGAGAGGCTTAGAGAGAAGAAATCAAGAACAGCTGACCAAATAGAAAATAACTTGAATGTTATTAGCTAGAAACAGGAACTGATATTATTTCCTGATTTTCTCCTTCTATTATGTTCTTTAAAATATTTAATCAAGATTGACTTCATTTTTAACCTCCCCCCCCCCTCATCTGTCTAGGGAAAATACATGCCAAAACATGAAATCAGAGTAAAGGGAAGGGGGAATGATTTTGAAGAGTATATTTACTTTTTATTATTGTTTATATCACCTATTTTTCCAGTACATTGTTTCTTCCTCTTCTTCCCAGAGAACTATACATTATGTCACAGAATTTTAAAAGAGAAAAAAATTAGCAGCGTCAATCAACTCATACACCAAATCCAAAATCATGTTCTGTCTCACATCCACAATTCCCCAAATCATCAAAGAAAGAAAAGTTTTTTCTATAAATGGTAAGGTTCTCTAGTTGTTTTTCTTTGTGGAGAGCAGTTGTCTCCATTGTTACAGGAAATAGAATACTGCAATGAACTGTCACTACTCAAATAATTAGACCTAATTTCATCCACATAGGACAAATCACAAAGATGAAAAATATCATTAACCAGTTGACTTGTTTATGACTTGCAGTTTGAAAGGAACACCTAAAGAGCTCATCAACTAGTGGTGTGTATATCTGGGGCAAACTGTATAAATAAAAATTAAATTAGGCTCCTAATTTAAAAAAGAGGAGAAGAATGAACTGAATTTCCTTTAAGAAATTTCGGGGGGGGGGCAGAGCCAAGATGGCGACAAGAAGGGATCCAGTCTTAGGTGCTCTCTGATAAAACTTGAAACTAAGGACTCTAAAATTCGAGAGACAGAACCCACAAAGGGACCCAATGAGACAGTTCTCCTACTCAAGGTAACCTGGAAAAGAGCAGAAAGGCTCTGCTCCCTGGGGGCCCACCAGAGCGAAAGAACTTCAGCCTCCCAGAGGCAGCTGCTGGCAGCCGCAGCGGCTCACAGCAGCTGGGAAGTCTCCTGAGCTGCACCCTGGGGAGCACCAGGCACAAAGTGGGGGAACAGTGAGAGACCTCTGCCCGGCGAGCACATGGAGCCCAGCCCTCAAGAAACACAGCGAGCAGCTTGGTCTTTCTGCAGCCCAGATCCCGAAACAGAAGCAGGCAGAGCCGGTAAGCAGGAGCCCCCAGGGCATGAGCCCATTGAGCTGAGGGAGGAGAATGAAGAGAGAGAGACTGTGGAGTTCTGTCCTCTGCCCCTGGAACAGGACTCTGGGGCTCTGACCACAATCAGATCCTGATCTCAGTCTAGGCCCCCCAATAGAACAGCAGCCCCCCCCCACCTCAGCCCTGTGGCAGAGGGGGGCGCTTATGGTCATTCACAGACCAGGAGGGAGGACAGAGCCTCACACACTAAGACCCTTGTGGGAGTGTCCCAAAAGCTCAGGAAGCACCCCAAACCCAGGCCCAGGCTGGGAAAATGAGCAAGCAGAGAAATAAGAGGAAGACCATTGAGAAATACTTTGCATCTGAGCCCAAGAAGGATCAAAATACTCAGTCTGAAGATGAGGAAGCACAAGCTCCTGCATCTAAAGACTCCAAGAAAAAACAGAAATTGGGCTCAGGCTATGATAGAGCTCAAAAAAGACTATGAAAATCAAATGAGGGACTTGGAAGAAAAACTGGGAAAATAAAGGAGAGAGATGCATGGAAAAACATGAAAATGAAGTCAGAAGCTTAGTCAAGGAAATCTAAAAAAATGCTGAAGAAAATAGCATGCTAAAAACCAGCTTAGGTCAAATGGATAAAACAGTTCAAAAAGTTATTGAGGAGAAGAATGCCTCAAAAACCAAAATTGGACACATGGAAAAAGAGATAAGAAAACTCTCTGAGGAGAACAAATCCTTCAGACAAAGAATAGAATTCAGGGAGATTGATGAATTTACCAGAAATCAGGAATCAATACTTCAAAACCAAAAAAAATGAAAAATTAGAAGAAAATGTGAAATATCTCATTGAAAAAACAACTGATATGGAAAACAGACTAAGGAAAGATAATTTAAAAATTATTGGAATACCTGAAAGTTATGATCAGGAAAAGAGCCTTGACATAATTTTCAAAGAACTACTACAGGAAAATTGCCCTGATATTCTAGAAGCAGAGGGCAAAATAGAAATGGAGAGAATCCACCGATCTCCCCAAGAAAGACATCCCAAAAAACCAAGCCCTAGGAATATTATAGCCAAGTTCCAGAACTCCCAAGTCAAAGAGTAAATATTACAAGCAGCCAGAAGGACACAATTCAAATATCATGGAGCTGCAGTCAGGATCACACAGGACTTAGCAGCAACTACATTAAAAGCTTGTAGGGCTTGGAATATAGTATTCCAGAAGGCAAAAGAGCTTAGAATGTAGCCAAGAATGAGCTACCTAGCAAGACTGAATGTCCTCTTCCAGGGAAAAAGATGGACTTTCAATGAACCAGGGGAATTTCAAAGGTTCCTTTTGGAATGGCCAGAGCTGAACAGAAGGTTTGATTTTCAGATACAGGACTCAGGTGAAGCATGGAGATTGGAGGAGAGGGGGGGGAATATTAGGGACTTAATGATGATGAACTGCATGTATTCCTGCATAGAAAAATGACACTGTTAACACTCATATGAACCTTCTCAGTTAATAGAGCAGGTAGAGGGAGCTTTTATAGTTGAAGCACAGGAGAAAGCTGAATTCAAAGATAAAATATGGTGTAAAAATGGAGTCAATAGAAAAAAAGGGAAATGTAATGGGAGAAAGAAAAAGGAGAGGGGATAGCCCTAGATATTTCATATAATAAGTTTTTTTCCTTATTACAATGAGCTATTGCAATGACATGGATGGGGGAGGCAAGGGGGAATGAGGGAATCTTTGATCTCATCAGAAGTGGCTAGGAGAGGAAACAACATATATACTCTGGGGTATAGACATCTGGAGTAAGAAGGAGGAGGAAGCAGGGGGAAGGGGTGGGGATGTGAATAAAGGAGGAGAGGATGGACCATGGGGGGAGAGTGGTCAGATATAACACATTTTCTTTTTTACTTCTTGCAAGGGGCTGGGATTGGAAGGCCTGTCCAGGACTATAGGGCCAGGTGGATGCTGTGCCTAAGGGGTGGTAAGGGGGCTTGGGGTTTCTTGGCCCCAGGACCAGCGATCTGTCTGCTGTGCCACTCAGTGACCCTACAGCAGAATCAGAGTGAAAGGAGAGAGAAAATATAGTACATTGTAGTGGAGAAATAAGAAAGGAGGGAGTTGCGATCAGCAATGGCAACATTGGAAAAATACGGAAGCAACTTTTGGGATGGACTTACCATAAAGAATGTGATCCACCCATGACAGAGCTGTTGGTGTTGGAACAAAGACTGAAGCACATTTTTTACTATTATTATTTGGGGGAGGGTGCAGGGCAAATGGGGCTGGGTGGCCTGCCTGGGGCCACATATCAGGGTGATCTTTGGGTGTCTGAGGCCAGATTTGGACCCGTGTGCTCCTGGCTCAAGGGCCAATGCTCTGTCTGCCACCCAGCCACCCCTACTATGATTACTATTTTATTTTATTTTGGGTCTCTTTTACCCCTTCTTTTTTGGTTTTTGCAGGGCAGTGGGGATCGGGTGGCTTGCATGTCACATGGCTGGGTGATTGTTGGGTATACGGGGCTGGATGTGGGCTCGGGTGCTCATGGCTCCAAGGCTGGTGCTTTGTCCATTGCACCACCTGGCTATACCTACAATTATTAGTATTATTTTTTTTAATTTTAATTTTTTCTCTACCCTTTACTTTATTGCCCAAGCAAGTCTATATTCATGGGGGGAGGGGTATTTTGTTTACTCTTAAACAAGAATATTTTATTAATGTAAAAAAACATTTGTACAGCCCTTTCCGTGCTGCCCAGAAGAGGGGTCCATACGGCGTTGTTCACGGTTTCCGTCCTAACTTTCAAGGGAAATTTTCACAATGTCTGGAGCCCTGGATGTCTTGCAGATGAAGGAGGAGGATGTCCTCAAATTCCTTGCTGCGGGCACCTATTTGGGTGGCACCAATTTGGACTTCCAGATGGAACAGTATATCTACAAAAGGAGGAGTGATGGCATCTATATCATTAATTTGAAGAGAACTTGGGAAAAGCTTCTGCTGGCAGCTTGTGCCATTGTTGCCATTGAAAATCCAGCTGATGTTAGTGTCATCTTATCCAGGAACACTGGCCAGAGAGCTGTTCTGAAATTTGCTGCTGCCACTGGCGCCACACCTATTGCTGGACGCTTCACCCCAGGCACCTTCACTAACCAGATCCAGGCAGCTTTCAGGGAGCCTCGCCTCTTGGTGGTCACTGATCCTCATGCAGATCATCAGCCTTTGACTGAAGCATCATATGTTAACCTTCCAACCATTGCACTGTGCAACACAGACTCCTCACTTCGCTATGTGGTCATTGCCATTCCATGTAACAACAAGGGAGCTCACTCAGTGGGTCTGATGTGGTGGATGCTGGCCCGAGAAGTCCTGCGGATGCATGGTACAATCTCCCGTGAGCACCCATGGGAGGTCATGCCTGATCTTTACTTCTACAGAGATCCAGAGGAGATTGAAAAGGAAGAGCAGGCCACAGCTGAGAAGGCAGTGACAAAGGAGGAATTTCAGGGTGAATGGACTGCCACCTACTGCTCAGCCAGAGGTGGCTGATTGGTCTGAGGGCATCCAGGTGCCATCTGTGCCCATTCAGCAGTTCCCTACTGAAGATTGCAGTGCTCAGCCAGCTACTGAGGACTGGTCTGCAGCTCCTACTGCTCAGGCCACTGAATGGGTAGGAACTACCACAGAGTGGTCCTAAGTTTTACCCAGATGCTCTATTAGTGTTGGAAAACTGCAGATGGAAAATAAACATTGGTTTCTTAAAAAAAAAATTGTACAAAATGAGAATTAAAAAAAATAAAATAATAAAAAAATTTCAGTAATAAATTTTCTAAGTAAAATATTTCCATGGACATATAAATTCATCTTTTTTATACTAAAAGTGTATAGGTATTATTGTATAGTAGTGAGAAAAGAGACAAAACAGCCTTTAAAGAATTTAAAAAATGAGCATCATACAAACGACAATGGAGAAACAAATGATGGTTAAGAGTCTTTTGTGACATAAAACCAATGAGAAACTTGAAGAAGAGGATTAATAGATATGCCTTAAAAGAACTTTATGATAAAAGGATAAGATGAACAGACCATGTGGTTAATTTGAGAAAATGATTTTTTTAGGGCACTCTATTGCTACCCTCACAGTGCCAGAGGGTACTGGAAACCCTGTAGCCAACATATGGGAAAGAAATCAGATAATGGATAATCATGACTAGATTGTAATCTGCATTGTAAGAGGGACTTCCACAATCCATTAAATCACAAATTCATTTGTGTACTTGAGCATCTTTTTTTATTTTCAGCATTATTTTCTGTCACTTTTTCAAAGCAAAATATTTTCTTCCCCAGTGACAGTGGTTCCTTGTCATTTGAAGTCTAACATTATAGGTCTTTGTTTATCTACCCAAGAAAGTGAAAAGAGGAACCAAATACATATGAAGCTGAGCATAGGAAAGCTAGGCTACAAGCATGAGAGCATTATGGCAATGAGGAGACTGCCTTTTATCTTCTGTAAATGGGGGAGACAGAAGATGTCATGAAGGACGGATTACAAATCTACTTTAACCTCTAGAAAATCAGCTTTATATACATATTGAGTACATCTTTGATGGGAAGATGAGATGGGAAAAGAGACACTTTTTTCAGATGATTACATAGCTGGCAGGATCACATAGTTGGCAGTTCAGTTTGACATTTCCTTTACTAAATACCCACCTCATCAAA